>NW_009934460.1:0-543 GCF_000696875.1 Nestor notabilis
GTGTTGGGGTGCCCCCCAGAGCCCGGGAGGCACGGCCAGCGCCGTGGGGTGAAGCCCCGGGGGCCGGGACACGCTCGTCACCCGCACTATCTGCACCCTGACGTGCTGCTTCTGGGAAACTCTTATCTCGTGCCCCACAGCGCGGCGTGGGGTGGGGGGTGCTGCGGAGTGACTGCACCTCTTGGCACTGGGACAGGGCTGCAGCAGGGAGGGCATCCTGGGGCAGGCAGGGCCCAAAGCAGCGCATCCCCGTGTCCCCGTATCCCATGGGGCAGGTTGGGATGTTCCCCTATGTCCCAGCAACAAGAAGAGTGTGCTGTTTGTCACAGGGCTTGCATGAGCGCCACGAGCTGGTTCTGCCCCAAAAGTGGGTGTGTGTGGCTGAAGTTTCCCTGGTTTTTGTTCTTTCGAACTGGAAAACCACAGGACTGTTCCCATGGAGTGAGGCTCGTTCCTGCTGCAGGAGACAAGGCCGGCGCGTGGGGTGGTGCTGAGCTGAGGTAAGACCAGGCTTGGGAGTGCTGAGGCGCAGCAAAAGGCCCT
>NW_009934460.1:642-3016 GCF_000696875.1 Nestor notabilis
GTGGGGTGGTGCTGAGCTGAGGTAAGACCAGGCTTGTGAGTGCTGAGCAGCAGCAACAGCCCCTGGCCTGTGCTGCACTGAAACAAAGCTGTGGACAGAGACAGCAAAACGAGATGCTTGTTATTAAATGTGGGTTTTCATGGGTTTAACTAAGATTTCATCTCATCCCAGCCTGGTTTGGGTTGAAGGGACCTTAAAGCTCCTCCAGCTCCAACCCCTGCCACGGGCAGGGACACCTTCCACTAGAGCAGGTTGCTCCAAGCCCCTGTGTCCAACCTGGCCTTGAGCTGGTGGGTTTTAGGTGGTTTAAAACCTTCAGAGCAGGCAAAGTTTTGAAATGTGTTTTCTCTTTGTTTCGGGAATCTCTGGGAATGCTCCTCTGGAGCCACCACCAGAAGGCAGAGCTGAGCACACGGAGCTGCAGCAGAGCTCAACTCGCCAAGCGTTCAGCTTTGAAACGCTGTGTGCTCTCGCAGGGAGACGGCTCAGGCGAGGACGGGAATAGTCTGGGAGAGCTCAGCAGGGATGCAAAGGCATTCCCAGAGGGCACGGACCGACCCTGCCAGCCCAGAGAGGAGGAATTTGCCCTCAGATTGTGAAATGAAACTCGGACACCGCTGTAGTCTGTGGCAGATGAACCACCCCGTGTTTGCACACACAGATTATCTCCAGTTCTTACAGAAAGATGAAGACCAAGGCAACGTTTCCCACTAATTCCAGTGAAATATTAGGCAAAACTCTACATCTTCCAAAGAAAAAGTGCAGCCCTTCGAGTACCGGAGCAGGAGGAATCCCCCCTCCAAGGTGAAGCCACCGGGCTCTCTGCGGTGAGCAGCCTCCTCCCCTCTCCCAAAGGGAGTGGTGAGAGGACACAGGCTGCTGCACCACCCGCCTCCATGGGGCGAGCACAGCAGTGGCCCTACACACACCACCAGCCACACGTTGTGCGTAAGTTGTGCGTATCTTACAGCTTCCTTTAGTAGTGAGCAGGATCCTACTAATCTAAAGTAATTGCACTGCAAAGGTACGTGGAATGAGAACAAGCTTCACAGTCAGTTTAGGCGTTGTTTGCTTTCTTCTCGGACACTTCTTTGTTCGAGTCCTGCTTCAGCTTGTAGTCAGCCAAGGCAGCCTTGATGGCGTCTTCAGCCAGCACTACAAACACAACAAGGATTTCAAGGACAAGAGAAAGGCATTTGGAACACACTATGCTGTAAAAACAGCACTGCAGGCAGCAGCGGTCAGAATGTGAACGTTCACTGTCAGCCTGCTGAGCAACAGAGTGCACAAGATGAGAGATGTGAGAACTCATGAAATAACCCTGAACTCTGAATGTGAGTTTCTCGCATGGGCCACATCCAGAAGCATCTGTGCTCTCCCCACAGCCTCCCTCCCTCTCAAAGAGAAGCTGGTGTCTGCACCCTCACCAGTTGGTGCTTTACTTACTGGAGCAGTGCAGTTTGACAGGAGGAAGGCAGAGCTCTTTAGCAATATCCGTGTTCTTGATCTTCAACGCTTCATCAACCTGAAATGCAATTAGTGAGTGGTCAGTGGCCACGTGAGCTACAAAGGCATTTGCTCTGAGTGCTTTCATGCTTTAATGCTCTAAAGCCAACAGAGAATCCACAGGGAAGAAGATCTCAAGTAGCAGTAAGGATGCTGGAATTAAGGAATGTCCCAGTGGTGGGAATGAACCAAAGCACACCCGTGTCAGACTGCTGCCAGATGAGTAGCTCTAAGTCTGTTTATCTTCTATCATAAAAGGGAAGTGAACGTCTTGTCTGGCAGAAAGAGAGATCTAAAGTAGATCCATAACTAAACTTTCTCCCAGAGCCTGCAATCAGTGTGTTTCTGCTTGTTGCATAAGACATGAATGACTTCCCTGCAGACTAATGGGTATTCTTGGAAAAGGCAACTATTGCCCCAGAAGTCAGGCCACTGACAGGGTCCCCAGTCGCTGCTTCCTAAGCTACTGCTTCATGCAGCCCCCCCCGAGCCCGGGGGCAGCTCTGAAGGCTCTCCCTGGTGCCACCCCGACTCCAGCAGCCCCTTCCTCACCGTTTTCCCTTTGACCCACTCTGTTGCCAGTGAACTCGATGCGATCGCTGACCCGCAGCCGAACGTTTTGAAACGGGCATCCACGATCCTCCCGTTCTTGTCCACTTCCACCTGTGAGAGAGTCGGTGGCACCTCAGCAGCGTGCTCAGCCCCACCGCGCACCCCAGCGCCCTCGGGAGCGGGACGGGGCCTGCGGGGCCGTTTGAGGGCAGGGAGGGGTGGGGAGGGAAAGGCCTCGCTGCACCCCCGAGGGCACAGGGCACGGATTTGGCCCTCGCAGCAGCCCTTTAGCAACCCCCGAAGCCAGCGGCTCACC
>NW_009934461.1:0-690 GCF_000696875.1 Nestor notabilis
CCTCAGCAGCGTGTGTGCCCGGCTCAGGCCCTCCCGCTTGGTGAAGCCGCCGGCATCCGAGAGGCGGCACGGCGAGCAGGACTGGGCGCGCGCCTCGTGCACCTCCTCGGGGCCATACTGCCATTCCAAGCAGTGGTCCTCCGAGCTGAGGCTGAAGCTGTCGTCTGAGGACGTGTGCATGGTAGAGATGTCCTCCACCAGCTTGTCGATCTTGGCCACCGTGCTGGAGATCTTGTTGGCCAGCTTCTCAGCAGCCAGTGAGACGTCATCCTCTGGCAGTGGCAGGCTTTTTGGGTCTGGCGGCCCTTCTCTGGCTCCGGGCATCGCCTCTGTGCCAGCGCCCGGGGCAGCGCCTGCCCCTGCAGGAAGGAGGAATTGAGGAACATGGAAAGGACGGAAGCGCTGGCTGTCTCCACACCAGTGGAGATGTTGGGCACCTCGTCATCATCAAAGCAGCCAGAGTCGGAGGCATAGTCCTTCACCAAGCTCTCCACGTGCCGTGTCGGCTTCTTCACACTCTGGCTTTTTAGGCTCTGCTTCTCCATGGTGTCAAAGGTCTCAGCCAAGTGCTTGGCATCCAGCTCAGCCTCCAGCGCCTTCTGCTTGCGCATGTAGAGCGAGGGCATGCAGGAGCCTGGTGAGACCACAGCAGTCTCCTTGTATTTGGGGGGCCGGTTGGTGAGGAGGTTG
>NW_009934461.1:1011-1252 GCF_000696875.1 Nestor notabilis
AGGCGTTTTCCGTGGGTTCCCCCCGCCGCTCTCGATGATGGCCAGCGAGTTGCTCTGGCACTTGTAGGTGAGGGTGCTCACCAGGAAGCCCAGGGCTCCCTCCACCGCGCAGATGGCAGCTTTGTTCTCCGTGCTGTGCGCCGACAGGTTCCACAGCGCACTCAGGACACTCTTCAGAGTAGACTCCTGATGCAGGAGGGGACACGGATCCATCAGCCCTGGTCCGGCCACCCCCGTGCCC
>NW_009934462.1:0-229 GCF_000696875.1 Nestor notabilis
GCAAGAGCAGGGAAGAACCTGCCTGGATCTGCTCCCTGGGCCTCACGTGTCAGCCTCGTCCCTGCTCTTCTTCATGTGTCACTTGAGGCTGGGGCTGGAGGGGCACTGGTGAGGCTGCACCTCGGATCCTGTGTCAGTTCTGGGCCCCTCACTACAAGAGAGACATTGAGGTGCTGGAGCGGGGCCAGAGAAGGGCACCGGAGCTGGAGCAGGGCCTGGAGCACAAGTG
>NW_009934462.1:510-2904 GCF_000696875.1 Nestor notabilis
AGTCCTCAGTGCCAGTGGGTAGTGGTGGCCTTGGCACTGCTGGGGCAACTCGATGATCTTGAAGCTCTTTCCCAACCTGGCTGTTTCTGTGTGTGGAGCCGAACCTGCTGCCTGGGGAGCAGAGAGGGGACCCAGCTCAGGGTTCATCCCATGCTGCCAAACCAAACCTCTGCTTCCCCTCCAGGTCCTGGTTGTGGAGACAAGCAACACCTCAGCTCCAAACCATGAGCTGCCTTTGCCTCGGGGGATGCTGGAGCTGAGAGCCCCAACCCCAAGGGAAGGAAGATGCTGCAGACCAGCAACTACAGCCTGGTGCTGTTCCTGCAGTTCCTCCTGCTCTTCTACGACCTCTTTGTCAACTCCTTCTCGGAGCTGCTCCGCACGGCCCCTGCTGTCCAGCTCGTCCTCTTCATGTGAGTGCCAGCAGGGGGCTGTGGCCACCGTGGTGCCACAGGAGGGTTGGGATCTCACCACCTTTCTCTCCTCCTGCAGCATCCAGGACATTGCTATTCTCTTCAATGTCATCATCATCTTCCTTATGTTCTTCAACACCTTCGTCTTCCAGGCTGGGCTGGTCAACCTCCTCTTCCACAAGTTCAAGGGGACCATCCTGTTGTCTGCAGCCTACCTGGGGCTCAGCATCTCCTTCCACGTCTGGGTTATGGTAGGTTGAGGGTGCTGGTTCCTCCTGAGGGTGACAAGCAGTGCTCTCCTTGCCCTGCTGGCCACAGCCCTCTGCCCCCTTCACTCCCTCTCTCATGAGAGGAAGACCATAAGCTCCCACAACAGGGGCACTTTGGTGTCCCCCCCATCGGCATCAGGCTGGAAGGAGGGAGCTGCCCCATCCCGGCCACTTTCCTAAGGGCAACAACCTGCTGGAAAATCCTCTTTCCTCCAGGGAAAGCAGCTCCAGCTCCATGCTGGCACAGGGTAATCCCTGCTGAGGTGTGAGACAGCAGCTCCTGGTTCACCTGGGATTAATCCCCAGCAAACACCAGTGCTCAGAGCCTGGGCACAGCCACTTCCCTGCTGGCACTGAGCAGCCCTGAGGGCTCTCAGGGGGTCCTGGCTCTGTGGAGGCAGCATCTTCCCCTTTTCACCCCCAAATCAACTCCCTCTTATCCCCAGGGGCTGAAGGAGCAGACCCAAGACCCTGCCCAGCCCCTTGGCGCCCTCCTCCATGAGGTCTCATCCTGCCTCCATCCTCAGGGTGAGGGTCCCTCCTCACCCCACTGCCCTGGGGGGCTGGAGCAGCCACGCTGGTGCTGCCCACACCCCCGAGCCAGGGGATTGACAAGGGATTTGTGGGGATCTGAAGCAGGAATAGGTCCTGGCTCACTGGCTAAATCCCCTGAGCTGCTTAACCTTTGGGGTGGGGGTGCCCCCAAACTGATGGAGCTGCTGTGAGGGCTGGAGCAGCTCTGCTCTGGAGCCAGGCTGAGAGAGCTGGGCTGGGGCAGCTGGAGAAGAGAAGGCTCCTCAAGGGGACACCTTAGAGCAGCTCCAGTGCCTAAAGGGGCTCCAGGAGACCTGGAGAGGGGCTTTGGACAAGGGATGGAGGGACAGGACAAGGGCAATGGCTTGAACCTGCCAGAGGGGAGATTGAGATGAGCTCTGAGGCAGAAGCTCTTCCCTGGGAGGGTGCTGAGGCGCTGGCACAGGGTGCCCAGAGAAGCTGTGGCTGCCCCATCCCTGGCAGTGTTCAAGGCCAGGTTGGACACAGGGGCTTGGAGCAACCTGCTCTAGTGGAAGGTGTCCCTGCCCGGGGCAGGGGTTGGAGCCGGAGGAGCTTTAAGCTCCCTTCATCCCAAACCATTCCCTAACTCCTGTCCCTGTGCTCAGAACCTGCGCTGGCGCGACTCCAGCCGCTTCGTGTGGACCGAAGGCCTGCAGACCCTCTTTGTGTTCCAGCGCCTGGGTAAGGGCTGATGGTCACAGGTCCTGCTGCTCTTTTGGGGTGCCTCTGGGGGTGCAGGTGGGTGCCCGCCCTCACCCCTCCCTCCCTGCCTCCCGCAGCGGCCGTGCTCTACTGTTACTTCTACAAGAGGACCGCAGTGCATCTGGGGGACCCCCTCTTCTACCAGGACTCGCTGTGGCTGCGCAAGGAGTTTGAGCAGTTCCGTGGCTGATGGTCCCCCCCCAGCTCTTCAGCACCTCATGGCCCCGTTGTGGACAGCTCCACCTCAGCCACCTTCTCCTCTTCCTCACCGGTACCAGCACCTCAGGTGGATGCTGGGAGCTGGTGGGAAGCTAATGCTGCATCCCCATGTACATCAGGAAGACGGCTCCACAGCCCTTGTTGGGACTCGAGTGGTTTTGTAATCAGTAAAGAAATAAATTAGCTGTGTTTTCCAATGCTGACCCCCCCTCCCGGGCTCTTCCCTCCCTCCCACT
>NW_009934463.1:0-350 GCF_000696875.1 Nestor notabilis
GGGGGATCTGCCCCTCGCCCGACGGGATGTTCACAGAGGACCCCGCTTTCAGCACCATCTTCATGGGCTCCTTCTTGCCTTGCCAAGCCGCGTAGTGCAGGGGCCGCATGCCTGCGGTCAGGATGGCCCACTGTGAGCACTCCTGGCACGCCAATGCACCCAGAGCCTGCAGAGGGGCAGGGGGCCATGGCCAGGACCCAGAGACTCGCCTTTGTTGTCCTTGATGTCCACCGCAGCCTGTGCTTCCAGCAGCAGCGAGATGAGCTCCGTGTTGCCGTTAAGCGCCGCATGGTGCAGAGCTGAGAACCTGGGGACCAGCCACAGTGTCAGGGGTCCCACATCCCTGTGTC
>NW_009934464.1:0-203 GCF_000696875.1 Nestor notabilis
CCTTTCCGCTGGCCCCCTCCTCGCCATCATCCATCCATCCATCCATCCCACCGCGCTCCCTGCTCCCGGTGGGCAGGGAAGGGACCCCGGGTACAGCAGCACTCCCCTTCGCCCTGCTCCAGGCTTTAGGAAGGGGATATCCGCCGAGCCCATTCCCAGCAGCAGCCCCGGGGAGGAAACTCCATTACAAATCTTTCCGACAT
>NW_009934465.1:0-1907 GCF_000696875.1 Nestor notabilis
AGCCCCGCAGCAGGGCCGGGACACGCCGCCCCCCGGAGCTGCGCGGCGCTGGAGGTGCCAAACACGGGGTTTATTTACACTCAGCGATACACAGCGATTGTCAGACACCGGCGCTTGCCCTCCCCTCGGCCCCCGGTGGCGGAGCCGGGGCGCGCAGCCACCTCTCGGCTTCGTTTTGGGGGGGACCTCAGCACCCGCACCCTCGATGGGACCCTGGCGGGGCGCCTGTCAGCCCCAAGCAGCAGTGTCCGTAGGAACCCCATCATCATCCTCATCTCCCGTGGCCCACGTTGGAACTGGCCTCTCTCCACTCAGTGGGGGTGCAGACATGGATGGGCAGCAATCGGCACCTCTTGGAGCAATGGTTTGCATCCAGGGACACATCCTGGCTTCCCTGCTACAAGATTCCCACATCCAGAGCCCAGCCTGGGGCTGGAAGGAGAAGGAAGCAGCAAGGCAATGGCCTGCCTGTAATAGTGGGTAAAACACTGGCGGGGGACAGAGGGAGAGTTATCCACGTTATCCAGAGGATGGAAAGGGTTTGGGATGCCCTGATGTGTCAATGTAATCCTGTAACTCCTTTCTTCCAGCTAAGCAGCGAGGACCAGCATCACGGTGGCATCTATTTGAGCCTTCCTCCCTGCTGGCAGCATCAGTGGCTCTCGCTTCTCTGCGCTGCACGAGATGCTCAATGCACCAAACGGGGAAATAAATCCCTGTCTCCTCTAAAATCTCTGGAGAAAAGGAATTGCAAAGCCTCCGGGGACAGAGCCTCAGAGGTACCGGGGACGCGGCAGTGTTGGAATGAACCAACCGTGGCAGCTCGAGAGGCAACACAGCCATCCCTAGGCAGGGTTTGTGGCTTGGGGCATGGAGGGGGGCAGGCTCGATGCCAAAAGCGGCCACAAAGAGCTTTAGAATCAGTGGCAGTTAACAACAGCCCACGAGAAATGGGTACGGAGCTGCGGGTGGCACAGGGCTGGCGCTTGTCCTTATAGATGGTGAATTTGGGAGCTCAGGGTCCTCTCCTTTGATCTCGGGACCTGATGTTCTACTTTCCCTGCGAGGAAAAACCAGCCTGTGTTCACAAACCTCCCCCTTTGACTTTCTGCTCTTCTGGAGGGGAAAACAAAAGCCAAGAGCTGCCTTCCCAGCAGCAAAAAGGCTTCGAGAACGTGGTGATGGCATGTGGGAATATCAGATTGGGGCGAGGAAACCCAGTGCCCATGGATTCTGCGGCTCAACAGTGGACAGGACCCGCTGGACATTTGGGCTGTGGCATGAAGATGGCAAATCCCTGTGGCTTGTGGGAGGATGGGAGCTGATCCCATCGGTTTTGTCCCCTAAATGCCAGTGTCAGGGCTGGGTCTTGTCTTCCCTTCAGGCACGGCCGGGAGCTTGGAATGATGCTCATGTCGCTGTATGGAGCGCTGGAGGCGAGGCTGGGTGAGAAGGAAACACACCACGGAGGAGTTTAACTTGTGCTTGGGATTCCAGAGCTTGGGAAAAGCGTGTGGATGGTGTTGGCGTGAGCAGAGACCTGGCACGACCAGCCGAGGGTGCCGGTGTCACGGCGGAGGGGTGGTGGGATGGTGGCATCGGCAGTGAATTGGCAGCGTGTGTTCATCCCGAAGTAGCACTTAGTGAGTGAAGTTTTGCTCAGTTTTAATAACACAGACACTTCCCAGAGGCTCTTTTCTTCTCCCTTCTCAGGTGCAGGTCTGGTGGTGGGAAATGCTGCTCTTCCTCACAGAGCAAAGACATCGACCGTAGCACCGGGAGAAGGGGACTCAAAGCAGCTCTCCAGCCCAAGGACAGGAAGATTACGATCCATAAAGGAAAAGCTTACAAGCACATGGTCGTGGCCTCTCCTTCAGGAAGAGAAACCCCCACTCACCCCCGTCCTA
>NW_009934465.1:2318-2551 GCF_000696875.1 Nestor notabilis
GGGTCCCTCCAGCCGGGTGGTTTCCCGTGCCGCCGCTGCAGCAGGAGGCCTCGGAGGACACTCAAGATTCGATCTTTTCCTTCTTTTTGCCTTTTTTCAGGAATGACGGGGTCCGGAATTTCTTCTTCTTCTTCGAGGGGGATTTGGAGGGGGAACCTTCGGGGGACACGGGGCTGCTGGTCACCGTCTCCTTCTCCTTAGGGGCCTCCGTGTCGGGGGTGGCCGGGGGGGGG
>NW_009934465.1:2687-3679 GCF_000696875.1 Nestor notabilis
ATATTTACCCCAAAACTCTGTCTCGGTCGCCGGCTTTGCTTTCCTCGGTGCTTTGCTCCTCATCCTTCCCATTCACCACCGCTGGTGGCTCCTTCTCAACAGCAGAATCAGCCGGTGCTTGGCCACCATCCTCCTTCTTGTCACCTTGGCAAGGGCAAAGAGGAGAGGTGAGGTTTGGGCAGCAGCGGCCGGCGCTGTGGAGGTTTAAACCCCTCCAACTCGCCAATTTAACCTGGGCAGGAGCAGGATTTGACCCCTGTGGATAGAGAACACCGGGACTCGATCCCCTCCTGCCTCAGGCAACTGCTTCCCTGAGCTTTCCCCCCCCTCCCTGCAGGACAAGCGAGGCGGGATGGAGAGCCGGGAAGAGGCAGGCGGGGAGGGCGGCTGGCTCCATCCCGGCCTTGCCGCTGGAATTAAAGCAGGCAGCAAAGAAAACAAGGAAACCCAAGGCATTTCCTTCTGCAGAGCCCTCAGTAGAGCGCTGCTCCAGGCTGAAACAGGCCAACGGGGAGCAAGGGCACCCCGAGCTAGCGGGGAGCGGGGTCACCCGTGTCCCTCCTCCTCAAGGATGGCCTCTCCGTACTTACTACAGTGACAAGTATTCAGAGTCAGAGGTAACTCCTTGGGTGAAAGCCACACGGGGAGGAAAGAGAAAGGAAGACGTTGTGGACACAGACAGACACAGACACCACGACACACGATGAGAAAGCGAGAAGCCGCGCGCTCCCGCTGCCCTCCCCTGCACCCCGGCACCCGCTGTAGGTGCCAACGCGCACTTGGGACCATGTAATCATGGGAATATCGCATCCTTAGGTGATAGGATGTGAGGACCCGGCCTCAAGCTGCCCCAGGGCAGGTTTAGCTGGAGCTGAGGAACAATTCCTTGCACAGAGGGTGCTCAGGCATTGGGACAGGCTGCGCCCGCGCGGTGTGGAGGCACCGTCCCTGCAAGTGTTCACAGCCCGTGGAGCCGAGGCCTCAGTGCCAGG
>NW_009934465.1:3715-4461 GCF_000696875.1 Nestor notabilis
CTTAAAGCTGTTTTCCAACGGGGTTGATTCTATACGGAGGGGGATGGAGACGTCCCCTGCACCCAGCAAAGCCACCGAGGGATGCTCATGTCCTCCTGCTGCGACGTTCGAGGCAAGCAGTGGCTTTGCTGCTTTCGTGCCGTGAACCCCCATCAGTGCTGCTCCCCGCCGGAGCAGGGAAGGCAAATGGAGACATTTATCCGTGTTCCAGCAGGGTTTGGCTACATCCACCCTCATCCCTCTGCTCCGGCTGCTCGTGTCCCCTGCTCCGATGGGCTCACTCACCCTCCGAGGGCTCCGCAGGCGGCGGGGCCGGGCTCTGCGGTGGGGAAGCGGGGGGAGCCGGGCTCTCCTCGGCCACAGCAGCCTTCTCGCCTGCCAGCGGAGGGACACGCTGGTGCCGAGGTCCACTGAGTGGAGCCCGGAGAGGGATTTGGGATCAGGGCTCCCCCGTACCCCTCCTACCCTGCAGCTTTTTCCTCTCCACCTCCTGCTTGTACTCCTCCAGCTCCTGGTCCGTCAGCTGGCTGAAGGGGTTGGGGGGCTCCGGCTCCGGGGGGGCCCCATCCCGGGATGCTTCTTTGGTTTCTGCATCTCCCAAATGGCTCTCTGTGGACTGAAGCAGCCCCAGAGCAGTGTTACCCCCTGCTCCGAGGGGTGGAATGCTCTGGGTGAGGGGACACGGGGTGACATACGGGGCTGCGGCTGGTCTCAGCGATCACACTGGCCAGTAGCTGGGACTGGGG
>NW_009934465.1:4553-5402 GCF_000696875.1 Nestor notabilis
CTGGCGGTTTTGCTCCCGGATCTGTGGGTGAGATGTGGAGTGAGGACGAGGAAGCAGCGTTCCCCCTCCGCAAGTGTCTGTCAGGACCCCTGCCACCCACATCCCAAAGCCTCTGGGGGGTTTTTGGACCAGGACCGTACCTTGTTCCTCATCTCCAGGACCTCCTGTGGGTCTGTGTAGAGGGGCACGAACTGGTTGGGGTTCTCAATTCGGATGGGGGTCCCGCTGCTGCCTTTTTCCACCTCGTCTGCTTTCAGCCACTGTGTGTTGCAGAGACAAACCCCCCGTAAGTACATGTAATGAAGGGAGGACACCCCGATAAATGCATGGAGACCTCAGAGCAGCTTCCAGTGTCTGAAGGGGGCTACAAGGATGCTGCAGAGGGACCTTCATCAGGGACTGGAGTGACAGGACAAGGGGTGATGGGTTCAAACTGAACCAGGGGAAGTTCAGGTTGGAGATAAGGCAGAAGCTCTTCCCTGTGAGGGTGCTGAGGCGCTGGCACAGGGTGCCCAGAGAAGCTGTGGCTGCCCCATCCCTGGCAGTGTTCAAGGCCAGGTTGGACACAGGGGCTTGGAGCAACCTGCTCTAGTGGAAGGTGTCCCTGCCCGGGGCAGGGGTTGGAGCTGGATGATTTAAGGGCCTTTCCAACCCAAACCATTCTATGACTCTATAAATGCATCTTGCATAGAGGGGAGACTCTTGACAAAGCCCGTGGCACAGCCCGTTGGGCTGGGGAGCTGGGATTTTCCAGTAACTATCACTATGGCAGGGAACAGAGGAGGAAAGGCAAGTTTGTGTTTAATAGAGGTACCAAAAGAGGCACTTATCACTTCCGGAAGGCATTCC
>NW_009934465.1:5427-6141 GCF_000696875.1 Nestor notabilis
CAGCTTCTGGTGCGATCCCATCCATCCCCCTAAAATAACCTACCTGTTATTTTAGCCGCCCAAAACCCACCCTCCAAGCTAACGCCATTCCCGGAGCCAACCCCCTTCCCAAATGAACCCAACCCCCTCCTCCGGCCTCCCCCGCCCAACTGGCTGCCGGCGCTGCCCTGCTGCTCCTCAGCCACGTTGACCCTCATGTAGGTGTTGGGGGTGTTGAGCCACCTCGTCTTCTCCTTCTGCTGCTTCTGGGCGTGCTGCCGCAGCGCGGGGACAGGGGCGGCCTCCTCCTCGAACACAAAAGCTGTCACGGTGGCGGGGATCAGCACATCGCTTTTGGGTTTGCTCTTCTCCTGCACCAAGGGGTAGCGGTAGGTGTACCCTGTGCGGTAACCCTGGGAAGAGACGGGGTTTGGGTGTAAGAGAAGGGGTTAAAAGGCAGAGGCGTTGAGCGTGGCTGGTTGGGGTTTGCTGCCTTCCAGCTCACCAGGTTGTCCAGCATCCTCATCAGCGCTTCGAACTCGTGCTCGCCCAAGCGGCTCTTCTGCATGGGGCCGAAGGTGCTGCCTGCCCAGCGCACGGAGCCCACCTCGTGGGGCCGGTGCTTGGTGCGCTCCAGCACGATCAGGTTCTCCGTGCCCCCCGCGCTCGCCAGCGCCGACACCTACGGCACAGCCCCGGGATGTGCTGCTGATGGGGCTTGGTGGGGTGGGGGGA
>NW_009934466.1:0-266 GCF_000696875.1 Nestor notabilis
GCAGAGCGCGTAGACCCCTCCTGAGCCCCCAACCAGCGGCGCCCGCATGTCCGTGATGGAGACGGTGAGGGAGCCTGTGGGCACAGCAGGGCTCAGTGCGGGGCCTCCCCCCATGCCATCAATTAATCATGTCCACATTAATTAACCACGGGTGATGCCTCCCTGGGGCACGCGATGCCGGTGGTACCCAGCTGTCAGGAGCCAAGGCCCGCACCCCCATCGGGGGGCATCCCCCCAGGACTGGTGACGGGGACCAATGGGGACAC
>NW_009934466.1:689-911 GCF_000696875.1 Nestor notabilis
CCACTGAGAACACCCCCCTCATTGTTTCTCTGTCCTGGAGTCACTCATCTCCTCTGCCCCAGGTCTGAACACTATCTGGTCACCCAGGACATCACAACTGGCATCACCTGCCCCCATGAGCACTGGCACATCACAGGTGAGGTTACCCATCCCCTCTCCTCCAGGTTTGATCCCCCCATGGGCACTGGCACATCACAACTGGGATCACCCATCCCCTCTGCC
>NW_009934467.1:0-21714 GCF_000696875.1 Nestor notabilis
CGGGTCGGGGGGCGCTATAGGTCTTGCAGCGGCGCCGGGCTGAGTCGTTCACCCCCCGGACTCCTCTCAGCCCCGTCTGTCCGTGCCGGGCTTGCAGCCATGGGTAGCCCGCCGGCCTGAGCACAGTGGGGAGCCAGGAGGCGTCAAAGCTGGGGGGAGACTCTTGCTGGGGTCCGCCTGACCCCGGCCAGGAGGGCTTGGGCAGGGTGGAGGTGTCACTCCGCACTGGGGTGAAGTGGTCTGGAAGCATGAGGGGCCGACGGGTGGTTCTGCCCTTGCGCGGACCCGGTACCGTTTTCATCCTCCCTGCTTGTTACGCTGCCCATTGATTTCTTTGCACTCGGAGGCAATACAGATTACTTTTTTCTCATTTCCAATAAATTCCAGTTATTTTCTCTATTGCCACATAAGCAATCATCACTGATGTTTGAGAGGGAAGGAAGTGGGAGGTGAGGAGGAAGGAAATGAAGATATCTTGTTCTCCTAGTTTTGTTAGAGCCATTTATTCAATGTGTTGAACCTAAGTAAACAGGATCTTGGAGCTTCTGGTCTGCTGTTAGTTCTTTGTGTGTGGCTTTGCATCAGCTTGATGGCTCAGTTCTGTGAGTTTGTTTCTTGTCATCTTGTTGGTTTATGGAGGGACCTGGATGTAGGAGAAGCTGGCTGTTTCCAACTGACAGTGTCTCTCCAGCCTGTCAATATCTAAAGTATAAGCTATCTTTTCTTTTTTCTCCTTGGGTCCTCGGGGGCTTGCAAGTTTATAAAGCCTCTGGCAGCTCTTCATGTGCAAGACTTTGGGCACAGGATCCTCCCAGACCCAGGGGCTTTGTAAACAAAACCCTCTAGTGAGAGCACCTGTAAAACGGATGGCATAGCTTCACGAGCTGAAAGAAGGGAAGCTCTGAAGGTGTTCTGAAGGCTGTGAGCTGCTCCAGTTGTCTCACTGCCCCACTTAAGAGGACTGAGCTGGGGCCCACGGAGCTGCCACTGAATCTGCCATCTCTCATTTCTCCCTTGAGCTGGCAGTTACCTGGCAGTCCTCGGGCCAGAATGGCTCTCTTGCTAATTGCATCTTCTAGTTGGGGAGCAGAAACCACATTTGGAAGGGGGCTGTGTGGCTTAAGAGTTATAGTCTGGCCGTTCTTGGCATAAGTTGCTGTAGACTGAAGAAGGGAAGCATGTCTTATTCACAGAGATCATCCAGTGGAGTTATTTGTGTAGTGTGTAAGACCCTTATCTTTTCTTAGGAGTCCTTGCAACTCTCAAGAGCATTCAGAGGTTGAGAATCCTTCATCTTTGGGTTGACAGTGTTGCTCCCTCCATTCCCAGGAAGCTGCTGCCTGGGAGTTGCTGTATGCTGTTGAGGTGGAGGTAGATTGGAAGTTTGCATAAGAAGTTAATTTGTGAATCCCCATATCACAGTGAATTAACCTCATTAATCAGTGTTTACTGCTGCTAACAACATCACAGCTTCCACTTATCTACCAAACGAACAGTGTATTTTCTTGGCTAACCAAGATAAGACCGCTGTGAGAAAGACATACCCTAGCGTGAGAGACAGAAACCCTTTCCAGACACATAGATACAGATGCCTGTGTTGCCCATGGAGGACTGGGTTGGATAAGAAGGATGAAACCAGCACAAACTGTACAACTTTCACAACTTTGAAAACTCAAAGGCAAAGGGCCAGACAAGCAAAGTGTATCTGGCACAGAGTGTTGTCTGATGGTTTTTCAGTGAGCTTAGACACCTAAGAACTGTAGAGATACAGTGATTAAAGGAATCTTGCTCAGCCCCAAAGGGTTAAGGACTTAATGCAAGACAGCTGTGATTGCATATAACAGTTCAGTTCTCACCTGCTGCCAGTCAGGAAGGCTTGTCCCTGCTTCCTACATCGTTGCAAGCTACCAGTGTCTATAGCTATGTGGAAAGCAGCCCCTGCTACCAGTGATACTATCTGCCATTTGACTGTCCTCTTTGTAAATCAGACTTCTTGATGTGCTTTGTGCAGAATCTGTAAGCAAAAACCTCTATAATTTATATCCTCTTTGTTCTGCTTGTTGTGTGTGCATCTTATTGGTGAGCTATCTCCTGTCTGTCTGTTACAGCACTGTCCCGCTGCTTCTTGAAAAAAATCCTTCTTTTCTAGAGCTGCACCTAAACTGTATGTACTAAATCCAGAGATAGCCTCTGGATGGACCTCTGCATCTTATATTTTAGGTGTTGGCTCTGTCAGTTTGAGAGGGTTTGGGTTTTTTTAATTACAGTTACTGCTTCAGAATGTTAGGTATAGTGAATTACAGTAGCTAGAAAGCACACGTGGCAGAAATCATCACTGTGAGATTTCAAGGTAAAATGGAAGTGCTGCTCAGGTTTTCAGCACATAATCTCCTGAGGCATAAAATAAATATCTCACATATAATGGGAGAGGAACACCATGGGTTAATTGCCACTGGATTTCAGGGTGAATAAAATAGATGAGCTGTTGCAGGTTTATATTTTGCTGATTTCCAGTTCCTCAGCTGCCCTCATTTTTTTCAGTCTATATGCTCAGTTAAACATTTGCTCCCAAGACATTAAACAGTTGGCTTTTTTTCACATACTTATAATGTGATGTCACATAATTCAATGAATTTCTGCATGATTCCAAGAAAGCTGGGATGTCAGGCTTACGCCACAACATCTGCTGTGGTCCGTGGTAGGGAGGGGATGCTCTAACCCTTAGCCACCAGCTCATGTGATATAGGTAAATCCTGCCCTTTCTGTATACTTGCTGCCTCTTTAGTTGCAGAGGGCGAAGAATGAATATAGCAGAGAATATGGCAATATCAGCCTTAAACTTTTTAGCTTTCACTTTAGTTGCACTCTGTAATCCCCCTCCTTGAGAATTATTTTACAATATACAGTATGACTTCTTGTAACGCATAAACCTGTACTCCATTACTGGGTGTTTCTTGGTGACCAGCGTTCTGATTTTCTTTCTTTGAATAGGACTGATGTTTCTGGGCATCCCCTTTTTTTGGCTATCCAACTTGAGAAATACTATCTAGCTTTATTTTTGTGATCTTGCAAGTGGTCCACATGTTAAAACCGCACGTGGCAGTGTATTTAGACCAGCACTCTTATTTTGTGAAGTGCCAGTTATTCTGATGGATATTTTTGGTTTTTTTCCTAAATAGCTTCAATTAAAATTTTTGTCTTTTGATACTATTTGATCAATTGCAATGTTCTACAGACCGAAACATATTGTATTTTCTTTATTTCCTACAGATAAAGGGATATTTATTATCCAAAATGAAGATTCCAACTTATGCATTAAAGTGGACACCCCTGGCCTCATTCTGGAAGACTGCGATCAACTCTCAAAAGACATGTTATGGAAATGGGTATCCAATCGCCGTCTTTTCAACATAGGCAGAAGTACCTGTCTGGGACTGAACGTCAGTAGGCCAGAACAGCCGTTAAGTATGCTTGAATGTGATTCAACTCAATACTCGTTATGGTGGAATTGTGATGGAAAAGCATTAGTTGGTGTATCGGAGTACAAATTAGCTGTTGAAAACAGCAAACGTATTGTGGCCAAAAAAAAATCTACTGATCAGTGGAAACAGTATATGTCCTATGATGAAGACCTCTGTGAACACCCATTTCAAGGTAAAAGTAAAATCTTGTCATAGAAATGTAGATGGGTATAGTTTTCAAAAGTTCTTTTGAAGCAATGTCAAGTGCTTGTAATCTCTATTGTGATTTTATATGCAATGGTTGAGGTGAGCATACCACCATTTATCTGTTATGTGAACCAAAAAAAAGCACTAGTATCCTTGCAAATCAAGAAATGCTCATTTCAAATTCCTCATAAAATAAAAGAGGAACTAAGGATTTGTAGTTGCCTGTTCTGCAGATTTCTTTATCAGATAAACCCAGAGAGAGATAACAAAGTGTTTGGAATTCCCATCACTGAAAATCACTCTGTGATGACAGTGTGCTTGAACTGAATGTTTGCAGCGTTCAGCACCTGGACTCTGAACGTGCCAAACTTTGGAGCAGAGATCAGGCTTTTGATTAATCCTGCTGTACAGCTAGCAAAGGCCTAGGAATGTATGTCAAGATCTGGGTCTGCAGACCTGAACAGTTTTCCAGGTATAAAGACTAAGATAAACCCATTGACTACAAACAGCAACAGACTGTTCTTTGACCCCTTCATCGGCATTTCTGTAGAAGGAAAGACCTAATATTTGCACAGTGTGTCTCAGACTGGAGCTGTTTATTCTCCCAATTTAAGCTAGGTGTTTGGGTTGCATATCTGGTCTCAGTGTTTTCCTCTGGAGGTGTAGCTGGGCTTGGACTCTGCTTTCAGCAAAGTCCTTCCTTTGGGACCTGTGATACCTGATAAAGCACTGTAGCATCCAAATTCTTCTTTAAAACCTGGTAGAATTTATATTGAGACCAGACAGAAAATATTTAAGCCCACAAAAAGTCTTATATATTTGCTGTGTACACATAGGGAGATGAATGTAGACCTGCTTTAGCCCTAGTACTGCAACATCTGGGAGAAGAGGATCAGCCTTAGACAGGTGCTTCTAGCCTAGTTTCAGGATCAAAGTAATTGATTGCATTGGCAAAATCTCTTGCAACTCTAACTTCTATTTTCCTCCTCCTATGCACATGTAAATGCAAACCAGGCTGTTAGAGCATGAGGCTGGGGGGAGCATCTTTAAAGAAAAAAATGTGTATAAATGTGGTGAGAGGTTTATAGCTGATGAATTTGGTTTCTTACCAGGACTGAGATAATCCCTTGCACCTCTGTAGCTAGCAGCATGGTAGTGGGCAGATAGAGAGGCAATCCTGATTTATTATTTGTTTTTTTTATATACCCATGTTCTTTGTAGCATCTGTTCATATCAGAAGGCTTTAAAGGGGATTTACAGTGTGTAAACTGCTTTTCTATATGTGCTCATCGAGTCATTAACTCTGGAAACCTCTAAGAACCTGGCAGTATGTACTGATTCTGTAGTTGAAGGACTTTGATCTTTAAACTATCAACATGGGATCTTTGACAAACAGACAAACAGTTTCCTTCAAAGTGTGATTGTGGTTCTTTGACCTTTTGTAGAAGCTCTGAGGTTAAGGAGACACTCACTGAGGTAAAGCTTTTACAGCTTTCAGTTACACTGAATTGTCTTCATGTTTTGGTACTCAAAGTACAATAGGAAAATATTGAAAATATTTTGTAAGGCATTAATTGATTGTGACAACAGATGTGTATAACATCAGTTCTTTAGCTAGATATTATTCCCCATGGTATTAAAAACTTAAAAAAAAAAAGTTTATTTAATATTCCTTTGTCTTTCACATTTCCTTTCCCATAGAATGACAAAGAGAATGGAAAAAATGTTAGAAATCCACTTTATAAAGAGTGGGAGGAGCGGGGGAAATAATGAATAATGCTAAATTGTTTATCTGTCATAGACTAATAAGTAAAAAAAAAAAGACAAGTAAAAAAGAGGTAGAGTTTGCATCTGAATGTGTACTGATTCTGCTAGCTATTGTTTTGTGTAGTTCTGAAATGTAAGTGCAGATTTTAGATGTTAATTGTTCAGGTTTTGGCTTTGGTTGTTTGGTTTTGGGTTTTTTGTGGTGGTAGTTTTGTTGTGGGGTTTTCTGTTTTGTTTGGGTTTTTTTCCCAGTTACACTAAGTTATGAGAATGTGCCTTGATCCACGGAGACAAACTTCATAAACCTATCATTTCCAAATTCTGTTTACTGAAGTTATGCAGCTCATACCTGTAATGCTGTGTTATCAATTATAAATTGAAATTAGAAAATAACTTTAGACAATTTGCTTCTTATCACTGCTGCTAAAAATGGGAATAACAAAATACGGGGGTGAAGACATTTCTGTGGTCTGCATTCTTTTAATCTCTGCATTTTGTTTATTCCAGAAACATACACCTTGCTGGGAAATTCCTTTGGTTTGCCGTGCATTTTTCCATTTAAATATAACAACAAGTGGTATTATGAGTGTACGAGAGATGGAAAGGAATTTGACTGGTGTGCCACAACAACTCACTATGAACAAGATGAAAAATGGGGGTTTTGCCCAAATGCTGGTAAGGTGGTGTTTGTCTTCTGTTTCCCCCCACCTCCCAAGAATATCTTTGCTCTTTATTAGTAATTCTAAGACACACTCTGTTTTGTGTTAATTCCTTTCCATTAAAGGAGAATGTCTTTTTTAAAAACGCAAAAGAAGACTTTAGCAATTTTCATCATAATTTATCATGTTTGGCCTTTGGAGACCCAAGTTCTCATCCCAAAAGCAAAATTATGGGGGGGTGGGGGGTGGAGAGGGAGCGTGAGCGAAAGGATGTTATTCCACGCAGCCCACTGGCCTTACCCTGCAGCTAAAGCTCTGTCTTCTCTGTCCCAGTGATAGATAGAGAGCATCTCTGAAGCATGTAAAGTAAGGGTTGCCCTTGCAATGTCACGTTTTGCTTTTGACTGCATTACATCTTGCACATTCCTTTTCTTCTCTGCATACTTGCACATGTCTTTGGCCTAAAACACATGGAAGCAATAGCCTTAAAAATACTTACTATGAGAAATATTTTGGATGTATAATCTCCATGGGTATTCCAGCTTCTTGCATAAATAAGCAAAATAGTGTCTTCTGTCAGCAGAAGTGGTTTGGAAAAGCCCTCCCTGCTCAAGCTACGTTTCAGTTCTTTGTTCCAACGCATCTTAAAACCAGCTGGGCAACCATTACAATAGATGATATTTTCAGCCTTGCTTATACTTTGTAATTACAGTAAGTTTATTGTCTTGAGTACAAGATAGAAGGAGATCCAATGACTGCTTCTTTACAAGTTGGGTGAGGTGTTCATAGTTTGAATATTTTAACATTCAGCTTTAGGATCAGCTGTCACAAATTAAAATGTAGCTCTGCTGGCTTCAGGAGGGCTGTGAAAATCACCACCACCTGCAGATCAACTCCTGAGTATTTTATCAGCTATATTAAATATGGAGCAACATTTTATTCTGCTAGTGCCCTATTTCCATATGTTCTCTAACAAAGGAACATGAAAGGAATTCATAATCGTGCTTCCACTGGGATGCCACTGTCATTAATTGAATTGTTCAAGTTACTGGATTTCTGATGAGTTTGTAGTCTTGGGCTGTTGGTGACGAGTCTGTTTTTGAGCAGAGAGTGGCTGTGACGTGTTTTGGAAGAAGAACCCTGACACCCACCTTTGCTACCAGTTCAACCTTGCATCTGTGCTGACCTGGCGTGAGGCAAGAGCTGTCTGTCAGCTGCAAGGAGGAGACCTGCTGAGTGTCACCAGCCCTGAAGAGCAGAACTACATAAGTAACTTAAGCAGTGAGTAGACATTTTTCTGCGGACCTTGTAGTAACCAGAGATGTAGTTAGATTTCCTCTTTACCTGTGAAAAAGGAGTAATCATTGGAGCTTAATACTCTGTGTGATATCTCTCCCATTGCTGCTTGTGAGGCTTCGGCACATAATGCACCTCAATAAAGGTGTTTGAAAAAGCAAGGGTAAAGGTTAAGTTACCATTGTAACAACCTAAGTGCAGAAGTGGTGGTTTGTGTTACATGGGGGTGTAATTGTCTTAATCCTCCCTCCCTACAGAGACTCCCATTCATTCTTGCAGCTGTGGTTATGGAGTGTGTTTGTTTTCTTTGGAGAATTATACAAGTATTTACCTTCTCCATAATGGACCCTCATGTCCCTTTCTCCTGTTAAGCTTTCTTTGCAAGAAAATAAATTATCTTGCAAATGTGAATGACAAGAACATTTTGCAGGCTTGAAGTACATGTCCTGTATGGGGAAAAATGGCAGCTCTTTCTTCATAAATGGATGGGATTCCTTCTCTGATAGGCATTTTGCTTTCCCTTATATAGCAAGCATCTCAGACAAATTTCGTGGAGCCTTGTGACAGCATGGCTTCTGCGGGTATTTTAGCATGCATGGAGAGGACCAAGTGGAGGAATGGGTGGGAGAGCTGTGGTGCAAAAGGCCGCCTCAGGTTTCTTTCTCACTGCTTCCCATTATTGCTGATTTTCAATTGCAGGATATAAGCCAACAGGAAGTTTTTACAATTATTTCATCAGCTGTTTGATATGCCTCTAGGCTGCAATGGGACTGAACATGGTTTATGGAAAGCTGAAACAGGCTAGCATTTATGTAGCTGCTTGTTCTAGGTTAACTTCTAAGGTTGTCAACAACTTCTGCAGGAAAGATTTGCAGGATGAGTAGCTTTTGAAGGATGCAGACTTCTGAGTTTATTCGTTTTCATCTGTGTTGATTAACAAAGTAATAAATAAATGTTTTCTAAGGACAGAGAAAACAGCCTGAACTTTCTGGAGACAGATTCGAAGTTTTGTTTTATCCCCACTGTAGTAAGTCAGGACAGCAGATCTATACCTGTAGATATTTTAAAACATGGGGAAACTGTGAAGTGTTACTTTATTTTTTCTGTTTCAGGGCAGTTAAATGTCACAGACATGATGCTGTGGACAGGCCTAAATCACCTGGAGGAAGATGCTGGCTGGCAGTGGTCAGATGGAGCACCACTAGTGTTTGTGAACTGGAGAGCAAGTACTTGATGTTCCTCTTGGATATGTTATAGCGGTGTAATTATTTGCTGTCTGTAACTGCTGCTTGATACAAGACTGCTGTTCCTATAGCTGTGTTTGAAAAGTGAATCAAATGAACAAGTGTACTTCCTTTTTTTGGTAGAAATATTTATTCATATTCATGAACTAAAAGCTCCTTCTAGAGACGTAGCATCAATTGAAATTATCTGTTCAAAGCATTAATCATCTAGCCCTTTTGCTGTTTCCCTTTAAAGGCATATTTAAGATTCCAGTTGCATATTTAAAACATATGCATATAATAACATGTTATTACATCATAATAATATATATATCATATAAAAAATATGCATATGATCTAGCCAGTTTAATGGAAAAAAAGGAGTTTGAATTTGTTTGCATTAACAAAGCACATTAACATGAGCTTTGTAGCTTGGTTTGCTACATTTTAAGTCTGCCCACGAGCAGGTACAGATAGACACTAGAGCTTATTTCAGCCTCTCATCTGATAGCAGCAACCAAGGAGGAATTGCTACACGTGTAACTCATGGTCAGTGTTCAGCTGTTGATAGTACTGGTGTTTGGGTGTGCAGAGATGCTTATACATTCATTCAGTAAGATGCAGAGCACCTTACAACACCATTTTGCAAGAACTGATTTTTTGTAATTTTGTGCTTCTCAAAAATGTGTTTGCAGATGTCTCTGATAGCCGGTTTAGAGAAAATCATTGTGCAGTGATTAACACAAAATTGACGTATGGCTGGCAAAGTTATTTATGTGAATCTGGATTGCCTTTTGTATGCAAAAAATACTTAAATAAGACAGAGCATGAAGCATTGGGTAAGTCTTTTGGTATTACTCTGTCCTGTTTGTGGGTGTGGAAGGAGAACAAGAGAAAGCCACGTGACTATAAAGTCAGCAGAACAGAGTCTTAGCTGGACTAAATGTACAGGTTTGCAAGTTTTAAGTTGAATGCAGTTTACTTCAAGTGATGCAATAACACTTCTGCTTAAATGCAGTCCTGGAAAACATGTTGAGAGTCTTAAAGCTAACAAGTAATTTCATTATAAATAGCATTTAATTGGTTCTTGACATGATCAGAGGCTTACACAATACTCATTCTCTTTATATTACAATAAAGCCACGCTTTTGAGTTTAAAAGCAGGTTTTCAGCTTTGAATGGAATTAACCAGTAGCCCACAGTGAATAAAGTTGTATAAATGCAGCACAAAATTTGCAGCTATTTTTGTGGCATGCTGTACTTCTGATGTACAAAAAGCACTGTGCATATATGGTTTTTAGTGTTAATATAGTGAATGTAGGCTAGATAGTACATAGAATGCTTCAGACTCACATTCTGTGGGAAAGTTAAACTTAGAATTGAATTTATTCAAAGATTAATTTTTGTTTTGATAAGAACAGCTTATGTAGGTTCAGCTTCTTCCTGATAACTTAGAAGTTTCCCTACTGTTTCAGGTAAAGGACTTACCCAAACTTTTTGTAGGTAGTGCATCTGAAAAAGCTTTAGCTGGCTTTGAATCAGGTTCAGAGGTAATAAGGGAGACACAACCTATTTTAAATTGACTAACAGATTCATTAGTGTGTTTGCACTAGTCCGTCCAGCAGCCAAAATGGTTGAATCATAAAATAAAGTGGGAGTAATTTCAGTTTGTTTGGTATGTGATGTTCCATAGAGCGTGTGTTTTGGCCTTCTTAAGTCATCTTGGTCAACTCCCTTTTCAGTATATGAAGATAAAGAAAGTAGCTCTGAATGTGTTATGAATATAGTATAACCTTAGTAACTCTATCTTAATATACACAAACTTTGTATGCTTAATTAAAAGATACATGGAAGTATTATGGCACTCGTTGTGATGCTGGCTGGTACCCACACAATCGCAACTGCTACAGACTGCATGAAGAGGAGAAGAGCTGGGATGATGCTTCTGTCTCATGCCAGAGTGACAGTAGTGGGCTCATTAGCATATCCTCCATGGCAGATGCAGAGCTGCTTCTTAACTTGCTTGAAAGTGGTGAGTTTTGGGAGTTAGTTTAAAGCACGCAATGTTTCTTGATGTGTTTTGTGATGCTCTTTTGTGCAGCCCTTTAGCATTGTTACCCACTTAAGCACTGTATTACATGGCTCACCCAAATGATGTTTCTCAAAGGTAAACATGATTCCTACTCCTTCCAGGAGTCTTAAAAATACATAGCATCACCTTCTCTAACAACCATACTTAAAATAAAGAAACTAATCAACAAAGTAACCACAGTGAGGCTACAGTAAACAAGCTAGCTTTTGTTCTTTCCTGTTCTTGGCTGGTTCCTTGCAAAACTGTTGCAAAATATTCGGTGATTATCCTTATGCAAGAATTCTACTTAGAAGCTACAAGCAATTCAGAGTATCTTTTGCTTTCAAGCTGGCCTTGTCCACACTGCAGAGTTGCTGCTGCTGGTATGTTGGCAGAATCCCTTTTGATGGCAGCAGGGTGTATCAAAGGAGTCCTGCTAGTCCACATTGTCCTAAGAGGTAGCATAATTAAACAAGGAACTTAATGAACAAAAGCTCTTTGCAGCAGCGCCAAGACCTTTGTTGTCATAACAGCAGCAAAGAAAAGTGAGTACTTTGTGCCTGCAGCTGACATCAGTGTGCTGGCAGAGCTGCACAGTTTGGCCAGAGTTTAAGCTTCCAGGAGCCGGGGCACAGTGACATGTTTTATCATCCTGTCCCATCAGCTATGGTTGAAGGATGGTGTGTTACCCTGGGTTTACTGGACATCATCTTCCATTATCATCCCTGCCACCTCCTATCCTCTTTGCTGCCCTGTCTGTCTTAGGAGATTAACCACTGCATCATCTTCCTCGTTTGTATTAATACCCTCCATAGATACCAAATGCCATCATTTCCAGAGATGCTGTAGTGGATAGATGTAATTGTTCTCACCTTGTATTCAGCTTCAAAGCTTGCTGCTTCTATTTCAGCCCTACTTCAGGAGAAGGGCTTACATGCTTGAAAGCCTGTCTGCTTTTTCTGGCTGTAGTAGCTGGTCAAGTAAGACATTAGAACAAACCACAAGCCCTGCCTTTCCTGTTTGCCAGCCGCTGTGGCTACAACTGTGCTGTCACTGGAACTCACAAGCACTCAGAGAAACTTAAAGCTGAGTATGCCATGAAAGATTATAGGAAGTCTTTCCCATCCATGCCAGGCTTTCTGCTACATGCATTTCAGAAAAGTGCATGTGCTCTTGATTTGTATTTTTCAGGATTTCAGAGCGTATTGTCGTGTATGTTGATCTATTTTTGCAACAATTTAGTCTTCAAGGGCAGTAGAACATTATCTCAGCAGTAAGTTTTCTTAAGGTTTATACAGCTCTCCCCCCACTGAAAGAAGGTAATTCTTATGAGAATTCCATTAATAATTTTTAATGGTGGTGTTGATGTTACAGGAGCAAAAGGCATTATTTCTTCACCGTTAAAATCTGAACTCACTTATTCTTTTACAGAAAATGTAACTGAAACATGGATTGGGTTATACAGTAAGAACGCTTCTGCTGTTTTTGAGTGGTTAGATAGCACCCCAGTAAAATTCTCTAACTGGCACAGCCAAGAACCTAACACCTTTCAAAGAACAGGACAACTCTGTGTTACAGCACAAGTACCTGTAAGTTTTCTTTTCTTTTTGAAAGAATGAGACAAACACTTTTAGCTTATGATAATTTATTTTCCACTGTGCATATTTTTTTAAACCCTCACCCTTATTATGACTGGTTTTTGAGTCCTAATATGTTTATGTTGTGATAAATGCAGTGTAGCCTTTAGAAACTAATACGGTTTGCAGTGCTGATGCACAGAAAACTAGTCATAGATTTTGAGCTTATGTTCAATAAAAATGTTACAAACATAAAGCCAAATGGAAGAGAACAAATACGAGCAGGTATTTTAATAAAGACAAAGTAATTTAAAATCCAAGTAGTGTATGTCATAATTTATGATCCATCAGTTCCTGCCTTGAAAGCTTCAAATTCATGTTTTGAAAAACTGTTAACTGTGTCTATTTTATCTTCCTGTCAATAAATTTTACATAGCATCTTTCAAAAACAGACAGTAGCCTAAACCTACATAAAATTACAGAAATTGACAGCAGTAAGACTGACCCCAAATCGGTCAGGTGTTGTAAAAGTATGAGTAATGTTCAGATGATGCTATGTCCTGTCTATTGGTATTCGTGGCCCTGTTGGGATTTTTTTTAATAACTTGGTCATAAATTTACTTTAATTTTACAATTACAGTACTTAAGTTCACTAATACCTGACTTATGTAAGTAGCACTATAATCCCTTATTCTTTTTTTAAAGTATGTTTTGTGTGTGAAAACTGTATCGAAAAAAGTTTCTGTTATTTGTCTAGTAGTGGGTTCATATTGCAATCTTAAACTCATGGGAAAGCCAAGACAATTACAGTGACCTGGAAAAGTGGGTTCCTATTGGAAGCAGTAAAATTGTGGGGTTCAGATGCACAAAACCATATCTTACTCAGCTTGCAAGTATAAACAAATGAAAATGTAAAATACGGAGGAAAAGGAAGTTTGAGATAAAATTCTTCAAGCATTTTTGATACATGTGCAGTATGTATAGATATTTGAACATTATATCATACAACCTTTGTAATATTTTGCGTAACAGCTGTTCAAATATAAAGATTAATCTTACAAAGAACTAAAATAGATAGGAAGAAAGTTCCTATCTATTCTGGAAAATGCTCTGACATGGCTGTAGTGTTAGTTAATTAAGATGAATTACATCCCAAATAGTTATTCAAAGAGATATGATTGATTTGCAAAGTCCTGCTGACAGTGTTGATAGTAACAAATGATCTAACTAAGGATAAATAAATGGAGTGAGAAAAATTACTTGGTTTTACCGAAAAGTTAAAATAGGAGGAGGAAGTGTAATCTACTGCGTGTATAGATACGCATGACAGTATGAGTATGTACAGAATACACTTCTTTTTATTCCTTAGGAGGGACGTTGGAAGATTAAAAAATGTGAAGACAGATCTTTCTACATTTGCAAAAAAGCAGGGGAATTTAATATTGTCTCTCCTGAGCTGGAATCCAGTTGTCCAGAGGTAAGGGGTTTTGTGGGTTTTGTTTGTTTTAAAGCCTTTTTAATAAAGTAGAATTCTATAGGAAGCCTCTAAATGTAGCTACCAAACATATTTTAGTTTTTCATACTAAAGACATGCATGTTTTGCTAGGAAAAAATCTCACTGTTTATCTTAAAAGCATCTAAACTAAATTTTAATGTAAGATTAAAAGCTTTCTCAAGATGCCTTTCATGGCTTGTTGCATTGTTAGCAGTTGTGACCCAAGTTCCTATTTCTTTCTAGATCAAAAGTGAAAACCCTTTGGTCCACCATCTGTGCAAATAATAGCTGTTATATGATGCCTTATCCCACACATGGTTTTCATACATTGAAATGGAATGTCTGGGTGAAAAACAATCACTTTCATTGACATGGAGAGTGAACTTTTCCACTCGTACATTAGCATTCCTTTTGCATTCGAACACAAATAGGAAGGAGCACAGCTATCTAAATAGGACATTGCAGCAGTTTTTCAGGCTTTTAGGCTCTGCATTCTGGTAGTAAAAGGTAATGTGTTGAAGTATGATTTTGTTTGCCATCGATTCCTTTTCACATTGTGAAAAGAGCAAACTTGGAGACTTCGTATTTTATTCAAAAGTCTGGAGGAGTTTTGTGAACCTCCTCTTCTGTCAACAAAAATATCTCTAACTTGCTTTACTCTCCAGCTCAGTGTCTTCCTTTTTTAATTTCCTGTTCTTTTTCTTGAGAAATCAAGAAACCCAAGCAGTTCAGTTGAATTGTAAGAAGGTTGAAGCTAAACTGTTTGGAGTTGGGTGCAGCCTTTCTCCAGATGTACTGTGATCAGATCCACCGTCTGGTCATGCTGTTACGGAGGCAGAAGTTACTGCTTGGTTCTAACATAACATGTCCAAGAGTTTAGTGTAACTGTCTTCAATTCATTTGGACCAATGTATTCCATCACTCATGAATGCTGTGTGTTATTAGCGTAAAAAAGTTTTGTCGCAGTCCTGACCATGTGAAAAATGTGCAGAGGATTAAGATTTGCAGTTGTAGTCAGGAGCTTAACAACACTTGAACTTCTGGTACCTCACAGGATTGAGACTCAAGAGCTGAGTCATAGGTAGTTTGGTCTGCTCTGGCAAACCAACTCAGGATAAATGTCTGCTTGTTGATGCTTCACACTCTGTAAAAATATTTGCTGAATCCTGTTATAGTCCCTTGGTTTCAATAGATCCTTTTCTTTCTAATGTGAAAAGTTATATTCATTAATCAGAAGAAGTCAGTACTAAGCTTACTCAAAGCTACATTTGATTTCAGACATTTTGTCTTTGCTCACTTTCTTTTACCATTCAGTGTATCTGTTGTTGTTAGTTATTGGCCTAATTTTCCCAGCCTAAGTCTTTATTTTATCCAGATTTACCTCTTTTCCTCCCATATTTTTTGTGGCTGCCTTACCTTAAATGTACACAGTATCTATTTTTCTCACATTTGATCTTTTGCTTTGTTAACCTCGTACTGTCATTCGTGTTGGATTGCTAGTAGGCTCTCAGGGAGCTTTGGCCTCCAGCACAGTTGTTTGCTTTTCTAAAGCTTTATAGTCTTATGTGTTATTACTGAGCTTTCATCTCATGTCGATTTTATGACTTGTGCATCAGATGAACTACCCTTTAACGTTTTCTGTGGTTCTGCTGACTGCAGTTTTTGCATAATGTCCATATCAAGTTACCAGAAACCTGAGCCTTCTTTTTTTTTCCTTACTCTTCTGTCATCCTAAGACATAAAAAGTGCTTAGCGCTTTCTTCCCTTAGCAGGTCAACTATTCTTTTTAGTGAGCAGGCTACTACTGAGAAGAAATATTTTATTGCAAAGGTCAGGTTCTCTGGGCAGTTTTCCCCAACACTGAAATAACAGCTTTAAACATTTTCTTTCAACCACCTTTTGAAACAAGTTGTGAAGCTGTTAGCTACTTGATAATCAAGTTGGAAGTTTCTGTGTGTAGAACTTGACTGTGTTTGTAATGGTGATTTTCTCCAGTCCTCTACACTTTAATTAGTGCATCAAAAGATAACAGTATAGTACTGAATCAAGCATCTGTCTTTATGGCTCTTGTAATGGGAGAGAATTGTACTTTTAAGAAAAGAATTGCTATTAAGGCTACAAAGCCTTGCAAAGAGCAGAAGGGCAGCTGCTCAGAATAAGGGTCCATTTGGCCTCATGTTCTGCCTCCCACAGGTGGCTGCAAGTGATGTTTGGGGAAGGGCAGTAGAGGACAAATACAGGTAATACTTCTCCCAGTTTTATCTTGATACCTAACCATTCAAGGGATTTCCTGAGCCTTTTAAGATTTGTGTATCTAACAGCCCACATTGGGTATTTCCTGCAAGTGCTTGTCAAGTTTCACCTGGAATTCATGCTAACTTTTAGCATTCACAACATTACTTAGTGAAGAACATCTATAAATCTCTCTTTGAATGAAAAAATGCCACCTTCTTTCCATGTTGAACCTTCCTCCTGCTAGCTTAGCTTTGTTTGATGTCCCCAAAGTCTTGTACTGAAGTAGCTGCCCACCTTCATGGCACTCACCATTTTGTAGAACTATGTCTAGTCTACTCTCCCTATGGCATCTCCTTTTCCCAGGCTGAGAAGTCTCAGCCTGTGCAGTTACTACTTACATGGAAGCAGCTCCATGCATTTCATCATCCTTGATGCCCAGATTTTCTAATATCCTTTTCTGAGGTTGGAGTTCAGAGTGCAAAATTGGCAAAAAGTGAGAGAGTAACCTTCTCTGTTCTTTCTCTTCTCACAATTCTTAAGATTCAGTTTGACTTTTTGACTAAAGTGGTGTTCATGGAACTTAACCATCATAACTGCCAAATCTCACTCCTGCATGGTGGGAGTGAGATAGCTGTCCCTCTCTTCATACATTAAATGATTTGGGAGTGCAGGGGTAGTCCCCATGTGCAGCGCTACATATTTATATGTACAGAATGCTGTCTGCTGTTTCATTGACCAGTTACTCAGCCTTTTCAGTTTGGAATTTCTTAATCTCTGCTTGCCCTTAATACAAGTTTACCAGCCTTCAATTACTCCACAATTTTGTTAGTATTTTTAAAGTAAAGATTAGTGTCAAATTACTTTCCTCTAGTCTCTAGACACCAAGAAAACTTTAAGAGGAAGGTTATGCAGTGCCATTTGCACCAGATTAAGATTTCTGATAGGGTGATTGTGTTTGCCTTGTTTGAACCAGTGCATTTATCACTCAAGAGTTCCAGTTGAAGGAAACCAGGCATTTGCTGTTTCTTACCTGCATCACCATAGAGGGTATTTTAGTCAATACTTAGCTTTCTTCCAGCCCCCACTCCCTAAGTTTAGGTGCATGTAAAAGCGAAAGCAGCGTTGCTGTCCCTGACATCATGGGAGAGCCGAGAGCCCACTGAGTCTCAAGGGTGCAATAGCCCTTGGCACCTGCCAGCACATTTTTCCCATGGGGAGGTCCCAGCTCATTGGTACAGAGATAGGGAAGAGCTTCCACCTGGTTGTTTATTTCTGTTTGTAAAGCCAGTGTCTGAGCAATGCAAACGTGTTGTTCAGGTGAAACCACAGTTCATTTTGATTTTGTGCCCAGCCATCTTCCAAGCACTGAAGTGGATAATAGTAAAAGGCAGCAGAGCTGTCAGCTACCCTGACAGCAAACACACTCCTAACTAGCAGCTGAAATTTGCCTCTCCAGATTCAGCAGGGCTGAAGGATGTGCATCATGTTTGATTGCTGCCCTGAAAAGGTCTGCAGCATCTTCTTGTGCATTTTATTGTACCTAAGGATGGATAGCAGAAAAAGAGCTTGTCTGTTTCACCTTTTTTCTCCTTTTGCGGTTAATGTTACCAGCAAGCAGTGTTTGATGGTATCCATCTGGGTGCTGTGCTTGCTCCCTGTTGTGCTGCTTGCCCCTACAAGTAGTACCTCCCTCTCTGAAGAGGCAAAGTGGGATTGTCTGGCTCCCCTGTCTATGTGTGGCTTCAAGATAGATTGGACAGACATGGTTTCTTACCTCTTTATTGTCTTGATTATTTAAAATATTCAAGCAGGAAGACCAGGCAGATATGCTGCATGAACTCACACAGGCAGAACTCACACCAGTCCTGGTAGCATCTTCTGGACACAGAAAGATGAATTATAAGAAATAAAAGACTAATAATAAGAAGAAATGAGGCAGGCTGACTACTGACTCCAGTGTTCTGGCTTATTTGATCATCCATGAAAATGTGTAATTTTAATTATGCATTATTGAAGTAGGATGATTGTAAATTATGTAATTTTTAAGTTCTTATTGAAAATGAGAAAGGGAGCTGAGTAAAGGTAAATAACTAGTGTGCCTTGCTGTATGAAAGACAGCAATTTCTGGAATAAATATTTCTGGTTTACAGTTGAAGACAAAGGACAGCTATATTCCTTTTGTAAAAGAACTTAACTGAATCTGACATGGCAGTGTTTACGCTGCACTTCAGATATTAGGTATCAGCAAGGAGTTACCACAGGTGGAAAACAACAAGTGCTCCTACACACTTCATGCAAAGAGATGGTGTGCTGATGGACCTGGTGTATCTCCCCAAAATCAATCAATGAAACAAAGTATAAAATGGAAAAAAAAGCAGTATATGGGGGAGTGCCTTAACTGTTGCCCATGTTTTTGTTATACCCCTTAAAGATGTTACCACACGTGTGTTAAGCCAGTTTCTGCACAGTATAGGGATTTAAAATTTAGTGGTTTTTTCAGACTGCCATCTTTACTCCTTCATACAGGGAGTTTCTTGTTTTTATTTGTGCATCATTAATATAGTCTTTCTTTACCCACGTTTTCAGTGACCTTGAGAGTAACTACTCTTGAACCACAGCAGAAAGGAAACGGTCCATAGGGATGTCAGTGATGATCAGACAGAAAGTACAAAAGAGGATCAAGCTTTTAACAACCATATAATAATTAATAATCTATAAAATAATGTTCATTTCTTTTAAGGGATGGGAAAGACATGGTGGATATTGTTACAAAATCGACAGTACCCCTCGAAGTTTTGAACATGCTTCCAGTGGTTATTTCTGCCCATCTGCACTTGTATCAGTAACAAACAGGTAGTTAATCCTGATTGACAGAAGATACCTCTAACAAGACCTACTCTAACTTTATAAAGTATTGCATGGCAAAAGATATTACTGGTATGAAATAATATTTGTGTGAGAGGCAAGCATAATTACTAACTCTGGCTAAAATCAAAACTGCGCTTTGCTTTATTGTTTAATTGAAAATAAATTTAATAAAAAGCAACTGTTAGGCTAATAAACATTTGTAACAATATGCACACGTGAGCTTGCAGGAATCTAAGCAAAATGCTTTCTACAGAGATATTACATATCTTTAAGAAATGTTACCACTGCACTTGGAAAAGACACTGAAAAATTAAAATATATTTGATTTTTATAACCAAAATACATAAAATTTTAATCTAAATTAATGTTTTATAAATGTTTCTATTGGTGTATGCATTTTATGCAGAAACTAGGGGGAGAGAGTAAATATTTGAAAGCATCTGAGGTTTGTCCTCCCTTGCTTTGTCCTATTTACCTGTATTGTAGCTTCAGCAAAGGCTTTCTCCTCTGCAAATGTCCAGATGCTTGTGTTTTCTCTGCTCTCTTTGTGATTTACCCTGTATGTTGGATTTCCATTAAAATTTAGGACATAGTGATAGGTATATTACATACATGCTTTAATATCCACATAAAAAAGGAGGAGGAAATCTCCCCCCATTTAGGATGTGGGAAGTATGTAACCACCAGCAATCAGGTGAATGATAGCTAGAAATTTCAAGCAAACACAGGCTATCCCACAGAAGGATTTATGCTGGGAACTGGGCCTGCCAAGTGGTTTCAGGATAGTGCACAATGCAAACAGCGCTGTACTGTGGTATGACAATAATAGGATAAAAAGGACAAAGAACAGATTCTCACAGCTGAGCATTTGCAGCTCAGATGTCACAGGGAGCTGGGGGCACACTCCCCATCACTGGAAGCACATCTTTTGTCTTTTTCTGCTTATTTCTTTTTACTTGATTTTTTTTTTCTGAGTGTAGCCATCACTGGTCATGATGTTCGTTCCCAGTTCCAACGTTGCAGTGGCACAGGAAGCTAGTTGTTAGTTTAGCTCTCTTTTTTTAATTAATGCTGAGGCTTGTTCTCTGTTGTGTAAAATGCAAAAACTCTTACATGTATGAATCCATCGATCCTAAGATATTCACTATAAAGTAGGTTGCAGAAGAAGAACAGTTGATACAAAAAAAAAAGAACACACAGAGGAAATAAAAATAATAAAAGTTTTTAGTCACTCCTAGTGTTACACATTCGGGTTTTTACATTACTGGCATCCTTATGGTATTTAGCCATTCTTTTCACGATGTGGGAAATCAGAAGGTTGTATACGCTTTATCAAACTGGGAATTTACTTTATACATTTTCATGGGAACCTGATTAAATGTGCTCATAAGGTAAAGCATTTTTGTATAATGCTATACCAATTATATATGAATAAATTATGCTTAAGTGATAAATGGGTACTATATGCAAAAATTCCTACTAGCAAAAAGGTGTAAATCTCTCACATAATTTTAATGAAGAAATTAAAGAACGAAAAAGTGATTCTTTCTATAGTCAGATCAGCTTGTGCTTTGAGTCCTTCAGCTCTGGTTTCTTACTGCTGGTTTGTGTGTCTGGGTCCAATAGGATTCTTCTGTGCAGAGCTTTTTCTTTATTTTCTTCTGTAGCTTTTTTAGACTCTGCCATCTATTTTCCTTCATACAGGGAGCTTCTTGTTTTTATTTGTGCATCATTAATACATTCTTTCTTTACATCTTGTAGTTTAAGCAGTGAGCTTATAGTATCTTAATCTACTGTTTCTTTTATGTGCCCAAATACTGGAAAAAAAAAATCAGGAAAAATTGTGATTTATGCTGCAGACTTGTGACTGAAGTTCCCTGCAGCATCCTATAGTGAAAATTAAGCACCTCTTATATTTTTTCTTTTCTCGCATAATTTATGTCATTTCACGAGAGCTGTTCACTGAAATACCAACTGATCCATTGTATTCTAATAAACTTTTTGTCTTGATTATTTTATTAAGGTTTGAACAAGCTTTTATCAACAGCATGATCCAGAGCATCACAAAATCTGAGAGAACTTATTTTTGGACAGGCTTGCAAGACCTTAACAACACAGGAGAGTACTTTTGGCTGAGTACAGCAGGAAGGAATCACTCCGTGAGCTACACAAACTGGAACAAGTACCAGCCACGTGAGTAACATGCCGATAATAAAAGAAATGGCTAGGAGGGGGGCAGTGGGCTCCCTTTCCCCTGTCGCCAGTGGCTTACATTTTGTGAGCGAAACTCTTCATCATGGTTCATTTACAAATCCGTCAGCAAAGACAGGCATAAAAACTGGTTGTTGATGAAACCATTTGGTACTTTTCTAAGTTCTTTGAGGATTTATGCGGATCCTGATGTCAACAAAACAGTTACTTCACCAAACATTCACAGAATTCAAATGCTTTATTCTGAGATTCAACACTTATTCTCATGTCTAGGCCGTTCTGGAGGATGTGTGGCTATGCGAGGAGAACAGCCCATTGGTTACTGGGAGGTGAAAAGCTGTGAGAACTTCAAAGCAATGTCATTGTGCAAGCAAAAAGTCAATTCTTATGAAGAACCTGAACTTACTTTTCAAAAACATTTGAGTTCCTGCTATTTTGGATGGGAGTCTGAAGCTCATCTGCTCAGCTGCTACAAGGTACGTGACAAGTTTGTTCTGAATCTTTCTGATCCTGCATATCAGCTTAGGGATACGCTGTTCCTAAAACATTTTTTGTAAAGCATTATTTCTTCCAGTCAGCAAACAAAAATTAATTGTTACCATCCTTCTCTGCTTTTTAAAGTGAATAAAAGTCCTAAGAATCAG
>NW_009934468.1:0-6947 GCF_000696875.1 Nestor notabilis
GCTGCACGGGGAGCCCCGGTCCTTGTCCCGAGGGCCCGGGAAAGGTGTGAGTGTTCCCAGCCGAGGAGAGCCGGGAAGCGGGCAGCCTGCGTTGGGTGCAGAGCAGCAGAGCCTGGTCTTACCCAGTGCTGGCAAAGGCTGGAAAGGCCACGAGGAAGCGAGTGCTTGCAGGCGGGGATGTGGCATTGAACAAGAGAAATGCCCAGCTCTGAGGGCTCAGCCACCAGCCCCGGGGATGGAGGGGCAGGCAGCCAGCTCTCCGCAGGCTCGCAAGCAGGCTCCCAGGTTTGCTTCGCACTAAGCGTAGGGAAACAGAGCCTGTTCTGGTCTTGAATTATTGCTGTGTTATTTGTCTTCATGTGTGCTGTCTGCAGGCCCGGGGGTGCCTGTGGGTCTGGGACAGGCAGCAGTGCAGAAACCAGCCTGGCCTGCGGTGCAGAGGTTAAAACATCCCTGTGCTCTCTGACTGCAAGAGGGAAAACAGCGCATCCTCTTCCACAGGCGGTGCCGGTGCTGCCTGACCTGACTGCTAAGCAGGGCTGAGGTTTCTCTGTGTGCTGAGCTGCACTGTCCCCCCATCCTTCTCCGGGTGGGAGAGGGGAGCTGCGCCTGTCCCTTCTCCCCTGTGCTGGCATTGCTCCCAGCATGGGCACACTCAGCTCCTCTTCATTGCCTGCTCTACCCTCCAGACCTTGCTCCTGTGCTGCCATCAGCCAGGTAGCAGAGGCTGCTGCCGCGCTGGCACCCATTATCTTCTTGGCTGCGTTAGGTATTGGTTTATCTGTATAGAATCTCATGTCATTTATCTTCCCAAAGGCTGGCAGGTAATTCTGTATTTGCTGTCCCTCCTAACGAGCTGGCCTCTCCTTTCTCCCTGATAGTTTGACATCCTCTTCAGGTTTAAGCCCCCAGGAACTTATGCTGTGTTTTCAGTCCCCAAAGAACAATGCTGCTAAATCCAAATCCCAGTGTTGGTCTCTCTGGGTAGCCCCTAATTCCCTTTCCTATTAGCAGGATGCCAAGTTAAGAGCCTCCTCATGGTCCTTCTCCCCATGGAAGTGCTCCAGCCACAGGGGCTGGCTGCATGGGGCACAGGGGCTTGGCTGTGGTGAGGTCCATGCCCTCTCCTCCTGGCAGCTCCGACCTGGCCCCAGTGCCCAGCTTTGGCACAGGATCACCCACAGCCCCAGGCAGCCAAACCCGGGGCAGGGTGAGCTTGGGGTGCTGGGAGGCTGTGGTGGCGTTTGCCCGCATGCTGCAGACTGGCTGCTTTGATTCCTTCCAGAGGCAAGAGGGTGATACCTCCCGCATGAGTTAGGGCTTCAAAACACCTTGCACCCAAAGCCTGGCCTCAGAGACTCCACAGACCCCATGGACCCCAATGGAGGTTTCTCCCTGCAGCCTCCCTGGGAGGCAGCTCGTTACCAGCTCACAAGCAGGGAAGGTGATGGGATGCAGAGCAAGAGGAGCATCTCCCAGGCTGTGGGCTCTCGCTGGCAGAGGATCCTTTCTGCAGGTTGGACAGAGGAGGCTTTGAAGTGGTTCTGCACTCAGTTGGGTTTTTGTGCTTTGCTTTTTTTCCCTCTCCCTTTAATGGGAATTGTATTCTGTGCATGGAGCACTTGGTAATTCTCCTCCTGGCTGCTGCTGCCGCGTCACCTCCAAGCAGCTCTCGTGAGACTCCTCTTTTCATTGCTGTACAGAAAACTGGAGCCTTGGGTCTGTTCCTGCTGTAACCTTACTGATAGAGAAACATCTCTCAGAAGGCGTTAGGTACCTGGTCCTGCCTGGGGTAGGGACACAGAGAAGAGACCTTGAAAGCAGCATCCCCGCTGTGTTAGCTGCAGTCGTCAGCCTGGGGATCTGTATGATCGCAGCCAACACAGCTCAACGTGTGCCTCGCTGATGCTTACAGCAACGAAACACTGCTTGTTGTTTGTTTGTTTGTCATGTCCTCAGTCAAAATCCATCCTTCCCAGAGGGGACCCACACCTGAGATGGGCAAGGGAATGGAGTGTTCCCTGGGCTGTCCCAGAGCTGTGGGTTCCTTCAGGAAGGGAGAAAAACCTTGTGTTGTGGGACAGAAGCTGGATGCTCCCATCTCTTGGCTCTGTAAGAGGGGGATGCTGGGGTTTGCTTTGTCTCAGCTCTTCAGGGGAGATCTCCTTATGGCAATTCCTTCCATTGCTACCTGTTCATGCAGGATGAGATCCAAGTTAGACAGTCTCTGCTAATGCAGATACTGATAACTCGCCTGTGTTTACCTGCCCCTGGCAATATTCTTGCAAATGAGGTGCCAGCAGGGATGCTGGCGTGTGTAAGCTGCCATATGCAGGTTTTACAGGACCAATAAAGCGAGGCTGGGGCATGTGGTCAGGAGGAACCACGCTGGCATCCAGCCGGAGAGCCAGTGGCACATGGGGGATGTCTGTTGTCCAGCCAGTTTGAGGTGCCAGTGCCTCATCACTTGCTCCTTCACCTGGCACTTGTTTGACAGAGGGTCCTTGTGGAAATGGCTTGAGCTTCACGTGTGCTAACCACAGCTCCTGCAGACTCCTGTGCTGAGAAGGTGGCAGTTTGTTACCCAAGCTTCAGTGCAGGCTGCTTCCCGGGAATCACTGCTCAGCATGTGTAAACCTGGCTAAGGCCAGCTTTATATACCTGTGGATCTCCCAGTCCCTGTGTGATTTGGATCCAGAGCTCTGCTCCTGCCTGTCCAACACGGAGCTGGGCCAGATAAGTCTCCAGTCTCCCAGTGCTGCACAGGGTGTGAGCAATGCCCCCAGCCACAGCTCTGTGGAGAATAAAAAACGTGTGACAATGGTCAGCATCTCTCGGTCAATAACGCTCCGTCTCTGCCTCAGTGGCCCCAGGGGTTATCTGAAAACTCACCCTAGAACCTGAGCATCTTACTGCCTGTATCCTCTGACAGCCCTCGACCACTGCCTGCAGCAGCAGGATTGGTGGGGCTGTCAGGAGATGGGAGTATCTCGTCTGTCCTGCAGATCTGTGGTACCACCCGTCATTACCGAAAATGCTGCTGCATGATCCATCCCCAGTGTGGGAATGGGCTGGCAGGGAGCCATGCTTCTGGAAACCTGCTCCTCCTTCCTCTGCCGTGGGCTCCAGCATTTGCAGATGCTCTGGGTCAGAGGCTTTGGTCTCTCCTCCATTTTAACTGCAACGAGGATCATTGGTTTTGTGGCCGAGCTTGAGCAGGGGAAGCCCATGAGCTCTCCTTCCTCCCCGGCACCCATGCAGCTCCCTGCCAGCAGGCAGGCATGACCAGAGGCTCCTCCACAGCTTGGGGCAGCTGCCTGAGTTCACAGAGGGTGCCCGAGCATCCCTGTGCGTTCAGCACAGAGAGAGGTCCGTGTCAGACATCGTCCCCTGCAGCCAGGCAGGATGCCCGCTCTTCTCCAACCTCATTGCAACCCCTTCCCATGCTTGCAGAGAGCCCATGATCATACCTACTTAACAGGCAGGGGTTTGTATGGATTTAGCACCAAGATGGTAGGCCTGGAGCCCCACAGCTTTCCCAGATGGATGTCCATCCTAAACATAGGACAGAGCTTGTAGTTCCCATCTCCCTGTGACAGCTGCTGGCAGCCAGGGTGTACTAAGGACCAACTGACTCATCTGCTGAGAGCATTTGATTGTTGCTGTTATCATTTTGATTACCTTTTGTATAGGCTAACAGAGGGGGTTTAATCTGGTCAGTGAAGTAGGGAATGGGAGAAGCTGTGCCCAGCGCTCACTGAGGAGGCAGCGGGGCCGGTGGCTCCTTGTCCACGCTTCTGCGAGATGATTCGGATGCTCTTGGCCAAACCGGGAGTGTCGGTAGAAGCGTTCCTGGCCCAGCCTCATGGGGCTGCAGATGTCCTTTGTGTGATGCACAGCCCAGGTGGTGCCCAAGCAGCCAGTGATGCTCAACCACGGTCTCACAGCTGCCCAGAGCTGGTCGCTGCCTCAAAGCATCGCTGTGAGCAGGCAGAGGAAGGGGTGGCGAGCTCCCAGGGTTTCAGTTCCTGCGACTCAGGACAAAGTCATCTGATGTATTCCCGCTGGTGGCTATGAATTGTCATTCACCAGAAGTGCCAAGGTGACAGCTGTGGAGACCACAGGCAGTGGTTTTGCCTGCAGATGAGGAGCAGCTCTGTAGATCCTGGCTCTGTGATGCTCTCCAGATGCCAACACAGGCGGTGTGAACAGGCATGGTGGGGTAGGCAGCCACCACTGCTGTGCTGCATCTCCTCTGAGGCTCAGTTGCTGCCCACAGTGGGTTCAACCTGCCACAGAATGGTTTTGTTTCAGTCCTTCTTTGTGAAAGCAAAGTAGCAGCGCTGTGGGCAGAGCTGTTTGCTTTGTACTGCAGCAGCTTGGCCGCACAGACGGGGCAGATGGCATGTGGCAAAGGGAAGGGATGAGGATGGGGAGCAGGCTGCACCCTGTGGGACTCAGCCAGTCCCACTGGGTCTGGCATGGGGAGGTGTCTTGCCCCATCCCAAGCTCTCTGTGCCACCACCAGCTTCCCTGATGGGGATGTGCCTGGAGGGCTGTTGCAGTGTGGTTGTGACAGTGGGACTGTGCATCACTTCCCCTGCTGTACCCACAACTCCAGCCTGCTGCGCTCCGTGTCAGCCCCAGCTCCTGCTGCTCGAGGTGCAGACAGTTGGTTGTTTCAGCCTGATCCCATCAGTCCATCAGGGTCTACAAAGCCTGTGGGCATCCTGCTGCAGGAGAAGAGATGCCAGGGGCCAGGCAACAAAAGAGGTGATGAGGGGAGGCAGCACTCCCATACCCTGGGGGTTCTGGGTGCTGCAGCCCCATGGCAGTGCAGGTTGCAGGGGACTGTGCAGCAACATGTTGCAGCTAATGCTGTGTGACAGTTTGACAGGCCCTCCTGGCACAGCCAGAGCTGACATGCCATCTTCAGAGCTGTCACTCTTTGGCTTCCACACTACAGTGTTTATCATAAACAATAAGTAACCTTCCCCCGGTGTTTAAGGAGTGAGCAGGGCTGTGGTTTTATTTGCATGTTCTTAGGAAGATGCTCAGCCCCGGGTTAATCGTCTCTGGGCTGTATCCTCCAGAGAGATGGAGCTGGCTGGGGGGGTCTAACATCCCCGTGGTCTGAGGAGATGATGCTGAGCACCTCCCTTAGAAGTGCTCACAGTGCCCTGGCTGGGGACCCGGAGAGGATGGCATCGGCTCCTTGGGGCTGGAGTGGCTGTGGGGTCAGGAGTTTCATATGTGAGACGCAGGAGCAGAAGGACATATTGAACTTGAGCACTATCCTGTATGGACCACTGTCCTCCTGGCAGGAGCGCTGGGGCACAAGGTGCCATCACAGACCAGCCCAGGGGGGATGCCTGTTGTCCCACACCTTCCATTTCTCTGCTCCACTGGGTATTCTTGGTACCTTCTGGGAGCAATGAGGCTCTCAGCGCCCAATCCCTTCCACCCTCCGAGAGGAGCAAACCAGGAATGCTCACAGCGAAGCCAAATTACCAGCGTGTCTGGAGATGCAGGGAGCTGGAACAAGACAGGCTCTGACAGCTGCTTTCAGGTCTGCGAGAGACTGAGCAACGTGTCAGCCACGCACAGCTCGTCTTGCACAGCATCAACCCCCGTTTTGCCCGGCTGCTTTTCAGCATGCACAGCCTGTCCGTGCCTCAGGAGCTGCCTGGCCCTACCTGTCCTGCCTGTGAAATGCATTCGGGATGGGTGCTGGGGTGGCAGCCATGGGCTGCTCCGTCATGGGGCCGTGGCTGAGCAATGGGGATGCGCTGGTCCCCACAGTGGGGCTGGGAAGCAGCATGTGTTTCCAGGCTGAGTCATGCTGAAGAATTGTCTTGTTCCTTGTTAAGAGTCCAGAAATGGTATTTGCTTGGCAGAAATCAGCTTATCATTCACCCCTCCCCCTGTCCATCCATCCATCCATCCATCCATTCCTCCTTCCCAGCTCCTTCATGTAGCAGCAGTGTAGCATCTGTAGGGAAAAAAATCTATCTGCCTGTAAGATTTGAGTTGCTCTGCAGGGCTGTAAGGTCAGGAAAGCAAAAGCTGTTGCTTGCTATGCAGAGCACGGAGCTGGTGTGCTGGGCGAGCAGGTACTTACTCAGCTACAGCTGCAGGGGGGGCTTGCATCCATGGGAGGGGGGAAATGATGCTGCAAGGGCCAGAAGGGGATGGCAGGCGAGCAGGGAGATTGAGATGCGCTGTCTCTCGTGCTGGCCAGGCAGGCAGGCAGAGCTGCGGAGGAGAACAGGACATCCGCACCGCTCTGTCCCCCCGTGCCAAGTTGTCTCTGCTCAGCTGCTCTGTGCCTAGGTCATTTAAGCTTTGATTCAGCTCTGAAATTGCTTTGGCTGAAACTCTGTCTCTGTTGTCTTCAGTCTGCAGGATCATCATTGAATGTGTCAAAAAGATAAATTGGAGAAAAGGAGAGGGAGAAAAAGAGAAAAGAGGAGAGCAGAGCGGGTTGTGCTGTCCCGGCAGCTGGCTGCTTCAAGCACACGCTGCCTTCCCGGGGCAGCTCCTTGCCTTGCTGTCCTGCCCCCTTGTCTGCAGGGCTGAGACACCCTCCTGGGCCTTCCCCTTCTGCCAAAGGGGTTTTTCCCCTGGGAATCTCGCATCTGCCCTGTGTGAGCCTGGTCTGGGAGCACCAGGAGCACGGCCTCTGAGACCTGCCTCTGTCTCTGCCGTGCTGGGGCTGGGACAGAGTCCAGCTGAAGTCCCTCTACTGGGGAGCACTGTAGCAGGGCTCCGGAGATGAGCAGGAGAGAGGCTGGAGACAAACCCAAGCAGGACAGACAGCGAGAGGGCTCCTGGGCCCTGGGAGGCTCAGAGCAGACCTGTGTGTGTCCCCCGGGGTTTCACTCGCGGTGGGTTTGTGCATGTCTCAGGGTACACCACACCAAAATGCCTGGTCCATGGTGTAGGGA
>NW_009934468.1:6957-14762 GCF_000696875.1 Nestor notabilis
TGTGGAGGGAAGGTCCATGCAGCACAGAGCCAGTCTGCATGGGTTGGCTTGGGCTCCAGCCCAGGCTCCCCAAGGATTTCAGAGACCCCTGTCCCAGCAGCTCAAGGAGGATTCAGGCTTCTGCATCCCTGGAAGCATCAGGTGTGAGGGATGAGATTTGGGGGTTATCTGTCCATTTGTGGTTATCAGTCAGTGCTGGAAGACATGGCACCATCCAAGGGCTCCTGGAGCCAGTGCTAGGGATGCACCATTGATCAGCCTCAGGCAGGTTGCTGTCCTAACGCCTTCGCCACTGCTAATGCCATGAGCTATTAGGGGAACCCCTGCCCTGAGGTCTCATTAACTGCCAGGCAGACAAGGAGCATGATCCCTGGGGAACTGGAGGGTTAAATCCCAGGAAGGAGCTGGGACCCCTGGTTTGGCTCTGGGAAAGGTGCTCGCGGTGAGTTATGGTTGGTTGAAGAGGTGGTTGCTGCTGGGGACGATGAGGCAAATAAATAGCCTATTAAATAAAATGTCATCCAGAAACGAATGGGAACTGGCACTGCTTTTTCAGCTTGCACTTCTGAAAATGAATCTCCTTGTGCCTGGCGGATCTGCATATCCAAAACAGGCCCCAGCGGAGGGGCTCTCCTTCTGAACCTGCTGACACCAAGGGCTAAACTGTGCAAATTCGGTTATCCAGAGGCTCCTCTAAATGACTGGAACAATCTAATGACATAATCCATTGCCAGAGGAGATGGGTTTTCAAAGCCTAAGCCCCTTTGTTTCTGGAAAGGCATCAACTTGTGCATGAGTAATGAAGCTGAAAAATTGCAGTGAGTGCCAAGCTGGGTCCCGTGGTGGGGCAGGTGAAGCTATTCCCTTCCCCAATTGCCTTTCACACCTGAAATGGGGAAGATTGATCTGCATGAAAATTTCAGGAGGCAAGTGCTGAGCGGATCCCATTAAATAAAGCTGGTTTCAAATAGAAACTGATTTGCATGGGCTGATCAAGCTAATTACTACAGCAGGAACTCGGAAAATCATCAGATTCTTATGCAGCAAGGAGTGCTGAGGTCTGCTGCTATGAAGCTCGGTGTGTAGATGCTTGCCAGCATTACCATGCCTTCAGCAGCAGCCACACCAGCATCTCCATCAAGAGCCTTGCGCCAGCATGCTGGCTCCATTTGAGATGGTTGCTGCTCACCTGCCAGCAGCAGCGTGAGTTGTTGCTCCCCTTCACCTGACAGGGGAGGCAAACCTATGAGACTGATTTATAAGTCATTTGGTTTGGTTTGATTTAGAAACCCATCGGAGTGTTTCTCTGCATTACCAATGCTTTCCAGATGCCATGGGTGTGTGCAGGGTAATGAGCATCTTGCTCTTGCTGGTAGTTTTGGCATTCCAGGAACCAAGTTGCTGCCCTGGCATCTGCTTTCCTTCTTCTGCCACAGCTGAGTGCCACCTTGGTGGCTTGTCTGGGAGCCCTGGCAGAGCATGGGGCTGTGTGTGCCATGGGCACCATGGGCAGGCAGCCGGTGTGTGGCCAGCAGGGATTTGTGCCATAGGCAGCTCTTGGGTGGCATTTGGCCTGGTGGAAGAGGAGGTCACCTGGGCTTCCCAGCTCCCCTGCCTTTGTCCCACAGGGCACCATCTGTGCCTGCATCCCGTGGAGACCATCCGTGCTTGCATCCCACTGGGGACCACGTGTGCCTGCATCCCATGGGGAAGGATGCTTGCGTGCATCCCTCGGGGATGCTGGGACACGTGTGTCACATTGTGCCCCCATCCCCGTGCTGCTTCCCCAGGTGAGCTCCTCCAGGTGATCCGTGTGTGGCTGGTGAGAGGCGCATCTCCTGTCAGCAGAGGTGCCGTCTCCCGAGGCTGCACTGTTTGTGTAGACACGTGCACAAAGCAGAGTACACGTAGGCAGGTGTGTATCTAAATACAGGGCTGGCTACCTGGGAGCGTGCTGCAGCTTGCAGAGTCCCCTCCTCGCCCTGCACCCCCAGGAGCAATGCTGGCACAGGCAGCAGAGCCCGGAGAAGGTTATAAAGAGATTATAGAGAAGTATAAATGAAGTGTCTCTGCTAGAAATGCCAGCAGCCCCAGGCGGAAAGAGTCGTGCTCAAAGGCTCCTCCTGCTCCTTTGCTTTTTTCTTGGTTTTAATGGTTTTGCCTGTATCTGACTCAAGAGCTTTACTGAGCCTCAGAGCACGGAAAGGGATCGCAGAAAAGGGCAGGGGTGATGCTGTTTGTCACCCCCTGTAAGCTGGTTCCTATGTAGCTCTGGCGACAGTACTGGGGCTTAGTGGGACAGTCCCTGCCACGAAGCCTTCTGAGGTAGGGATGTCGCTGCCCCTCCTGCCATCCTGCCTCCTCTGCCTCTGCTGGCATCCCTTGCCCCAGGCCCCTTCACTGCTCTGCTCTGTGCTGTGTGGAGGAAGCAGTCCCCAGAACCTCCAGCAAGTCGTCAGCTGAGCAACCTGCTCTCTGTAAATCCAGAGTGAGAGCCCTGTGATTTGTGAGAGCCAAAAGTGCTTGACTGTATTCTCAAGCCTCTTTCTGTGGCACTGGGAGACAGGGGCTGACAGCCTCCTGGGAGAGGATGCAGACTCTGCCTCCTCACTAATGGGATATAAAGGATCTGTAAATCTCCCCTCTTTGTTTAACTCCCCTCTGGACTCTCTCTGTATGCAGCAATGGATTTCTCCTGCTGCCAGGCATGGAAGGAGTCGTGCTCCTGCTGTCCCTGAGGAGCATGAGGCTTTGGAGACACGTTGTGTGCACTTGGTGTCTCCTGCAGGAAAGGCTCTATTTGGGTTCAAGCTGCCCGCAGCAGCCTGAGAGGGGCAGGAGCTCCTGGGGCTGGCACCCATCACCTGCTGTAAGCCCCTTCCTCCCCATGGGGCCAACTGTTTGTCTCCAGTACTACCAGGAAGCAAAGGGAATACAATGCAAAGGTCTCCCAGGTTGAAATCAGGGAATGCAGGAGCTGAGTGGTTCGATCAGCAGCAATAACTGAGCGGCAGAGAGCAGCGATGGGGAATTGGTGTCGGTCCAAGCCCCCATCACACAGCTGAAGTGTCACACAAATAAGGGAGAAAAGCGCTGCAAATTTTATTCCATCTCTCCTTATCTCTGATTAATCCTCTTATGTGCTGATCTCATTTCAGCCCAGTGTTGACTGTCTGTTTACTGTATTCCTATAGCCCTCACAGAGATAAAAATCCCTCCGGGTCTGTAACGTCTTCCCCAGGGGGAGGAGGCTCCTGCCTGCTGACACCAGTGGAGCACCGCAGAGGAGAGGACCAAGGTAACGTGCCCATAGTCAACTGTGGTGGATGAGAGCAGAGGAGGGGCTGGAAGACAGTTTCTCCCAGGCTCTAGATTAGTGCCCAGCTGCTTGGGCATCCACAAAGAGGAAGAAAAATGTGCTAAAAGCATTATTCCTTTGCAGTCCATGCTCAGGACACGTGTTCAATGCGCTAGAGAGGAGATGGGCTTTCCTCTCGCTACCCTCTCTCATTGCAGGCAGGTTGGTCAGAGCACTATAAGGGAAGCCCTGCCTGTCCCAGGTCCCTCTCCTCCAGCCCCAGGGTAGCAGCTCCCCTGCCTGCTGCTGAGGAGCACGAGCCTTAGGGCCTGACCCTGTTGCTAAAGGATTTTGCTTTGATTTTCTTCCTCGGCAAAGTAGGGGGGAAAAGCCCTTAAACAGGCAAAAATCGTAGGAAAAACTAGAAGAGAAAATGGTGGGAGCCACCAGGTAAAAACGAATTCACACTTACAGGAGAACAGTGTCTTCAACAGCATGAAAACCCACACAAATGAAACACTGTCTTTGGGGGTCATTCAGACAGGATGCTCTGCCCCCCAGCCTCTCCCAGTCTGTGTGTGTGCAGATGCTTCATCTCACGCTCAGCATCCTTTGCTCCCGCAGGTACCCAATGCGCCGTGGTGCTGCTGCCAAGCTCCTGCCCTGGAGCCCTGGTACCTCCTGACGGTACCTGGTGCATGCAAGTGGGGTCCCATCTCTGCCACATTCACATGTGCCCCGGGGAGCCCATGCCAGTGGCCTGACACACACAGGTGGGTATGTGTCCCTTCGCTGTGCCTGAGAGGGGCTCAAGTCCTCCCTCCGGCTGTGTACTGAGGGAGAGGGCTCATCCTGATCAGATTCTTCCTGGTGTCAACCCTCCCAGGATTTGGCAAGATACAGCATGGGAATTTTGGAGACCTCTGTCTGTCTTTAGTAGCTGGAAATTGCTTTTCAAACCCTATTGAATTTACAGCCTCCCCTTGCTGCAACAGCAAGCTCCAGGGATTAACTTGCTCTTGGGTGGCAAAGTCCTGCCTTTTCCGTGTGTTAAACCTCCTCCAGCTCTCATGCAGTGCCAGCTCCCTGCCCCGTATCAGGCTGATTTTAGGGGCCCCATCACAGTCCCTCTTCCTCTTCTCATTTCCAGGCTGGAGAGCCCAAGTCTTAGGTGGGGAAGACAATGTTTGTGAGTGTTTGCCTGTGGAAGGTATGATCCAGGCTGGGCTTCAGATTCTCGGTGGTATTTCTGGCCGTGTCTCACAGGGCTTGTTTCAGGACAGTTTCCTCCTGCGTGAGGTTGGGGTGTATGGTCTTTGTTAGCCATGCTCACACTGTATTTTCCTTTAACAATCAACATTCCTTTGGGAATGACCCCTCTCACCCTCCAAGATGCAGCACTGAGCTGGGCTGGTCCTTTTTGCTGGAGAGGGCTGAGCGCCTCTCCATCCCTCTCTACCACCCCTGTGTTATCATAGGTCCTGGCATTCCAGCCTGGCCTCCATCCCTGCTTTCCCCTCTTTCCCCTAGGACTGTTTGAAAAGCTGCAGGCTGAGCAGCAGAGCTGTGGCCACTGCCCAGAGCCAGGCTGTGGCTTCGTTATTTACAGCTGCCTTTGGCTGCTCACTTGCTTCCCCAGCAGTTCAGCTCCAGCCGTGCTGGGGGATGCTGCTCGCTGTCTGCTTGCTCCTGTGCTGAGAGCCCAGAGTGGTTTTGCCCTCAAGCAGTTGCTGTCTGGCACCAGTCTCTGCACCAGCCGCATACGTGGTGTACCTGCCAGCTCAGGACAGACCCAGCACCAGTGGCACAGGTAAACCTTTTGAAGAGCTCTGCTGATTTTTAAATTGCTTCCTAACACTGACAGCAAATCCGAGCTGGAGCACGGGGTAAAGTCCTGGGCCATATGGCAGAGCTGTACACTGCAGGTCTCCAGGCTGGGTCTGTGAAGGACTTCAGCTGTGAAGGTCTGGGTCATTCTGCTGCTGTTAGCATTGGTCTCAGCCAGGCTGGCACCCTTCAGTCCAGCACTCTTCAGCCAGCATTAACTGCTGCCAAAGCAAGGGCAGCCTTTCCTGAGCCATCAACCACTGTGCATAAGCATATCTGAGCTGTCTCATGGGGGTCTGGAAGTACAGCATCTGTTTGCCCTTGCTGGGGACTTCTGATGCGTTAACATGGTCCAAATGGCATCTTCCAAGGTGACCAGATACCTGCTGGGTGCAGAAGTGCAGGGCTGCTGGAGCAGAGATGCACATTGTGGTGGATCCCAGCTCTGCCTGTGTCCCTGCCGTTGGTCCCCATGCACCCTGGCAGCCCTGCAGGCTGCGTCTGAGATGGAAACCAGCATTTGGGGCTGGAGCTGCCATATGCTCCCCATAAAAACACTTCTTGGCCCGTTCCCCGGCATTTCCTGCCACTGCCACACGTGCTCAGGATCCCACATGCCTCGCAAGCCGCTCACCAACTGCAGCCCAGCAGATGGAGGAGCTGGGCATGGTTCTGCAGCGGGGATCCACAAGCTCTGTTTGTTCTCAGGGTGTTCATGGCAGCAGAGGAAGAGGGAGGAGAGCTGGCACCCAGCCCTGCAGCCCATCTGTGCAAACTGCCCCTCTGCAGGGGGCTCAAGACCTTTCCATACCCATTCCCCATCCCTGGATCAGCTGTAAGCCCTTCTTCACCTGCAGAATGTGTTTCCACCTGGTGCCATCCTGTTTAAAGGCAATTGGAAAGAGTCCAAGTGTTCTGGGTACATAGAGACCATTGCTCCTCACAGTCAGGTGGCACTGGTTCGTTCTGGTGGCTTTTCCCACTAGCAGGGATGTTCAATCAGCACTGAAAGCAAAGGGAGAAAGCCAGTGCTCAGAGGGAGTGGGGATTTATTGCAATAGAAAGTTAAAAATGTACATGTTAGCTTTTGGAGTAACTCTTGCTCTGCCTTTATCTGTCTGGAGGGGAATGAGGACTCTGCATTCACACCTCTCGCTCTGGTCCAGGGCGAGCACATGTCATGCCCCAAGCCCAGCATGGGACGACTGCTGTGGGAAGGTCGTTCAGAGCCACAAGCCAGGGAAGGCATGTTGTACCTGCTGCTGAGCACATTACTGCTTCTCCAGGGGTGGGTAAATCCTGCTTACAAGGACTCTGGTCCTCTTTTATTTAATTTCGTGGTAATGCTTCTGCAGCGTGGAAGTCTTATCAGGAGAGGAGCAGCTTAAGAGCCTGGTAAAGGAGTTTTACTGTTGGTATCGACCTCTTTATTCCCCTCTTCCCTTTAATGCTGGATGGCAGGCTGATTGTGGCTAAGATGAGGTGTGCTTGCTTTTGCTTTTGTCCATTTAAGCCGCAAAGTCTTCCCTGCTAAGCTTTTCTGATGGTAGTTCAGCTGAGCAAGGGGAGGAGCGGTGGTGAGACCCACTCCCAAATTGCACACAGAAGGGCAGATGTGGGGACACAGCAGCTTTAACTGGACAGCTGTAGTCTGGGACTTGTCATCCACTTGGCTGTGACTTGGTGAGCAAACCCCTGCCTTGGTTTCCCCAAAGCAGTCGCACTGAGCTCAGCCCCATCTTTGAGGCATCCCAGTGCTTTGAGCCCTGTGGTTCATCCTCGTGCCCATGCACTGTGTGGGCTTGTTGGATGCGGGGGACAGGAGTTATTGTGGGCACTTTGGGGAAGGCGGGGGGGGCCTCCCATGAGAAGCCAGCAGCTCGGTGGCTGTGCTGTCTCTTGGCAGCCAGCTCCATCTCTGCAGGCAGCAGGCGTTCCCCTGGCCACGGCAGGCGTGTGGAGACACAGCGCTGCATTCAGTCCCTTTTCAGCTGCAGACAATGGCTTCGGATAGCGCTCGTTTGAGAAAATTGGTTGAATCGTGTGATGTTTTTGTTGTTGCTGCTGTTCTTTTGAATGCTCATGGGAGCAGCAGAGCAGCTAATGGCACGGTGCGGAGCCAGCCGCAGGGGAGACGGTCCTGCCTGCGCTTCCCTGCAGCTGCATGCTCCCAGTGATGGAGCCAGCCCTGCATCCCGCTCCTGCAGGTGCTGCGCTGGGACCCCTGATGGGAGCGGGACCCCTCCCCACGCCGGGAGATACCCACATCCTTCAGCAGCTCCCTTGCCCAGGTCTCCGTTTTGCTTCTCCAGCCATGTGCCACCGCAGGAGGGAGGGGAAAGCCAAAGGTACCCATCTGTCTGGGCACCGGGAATGGGTCAGTGTGGGCCGGGCAGTGGTGGCAGCCCATCACCACAGAGTGCAGCTCCTCCAGGGCCAGCACTGTACTCCTGACACCGGGAGAAGGTGCCCAGTGCTTGAGCTCTCCTGGCTCTCATTGGAGACAAGGCGGCAGGGACAGGGACAGACCCTACTCCCTTAAAGGATGTTGGGACAGCTCACCTGAGGATCAGGGCCAGCACAGGGCTGTCTTTCCTGTCAGTGATGTTCTCAAGCCCAAAGCTGCACATGTGCTGGCGCAGAGAGGTAAGAATCTCAGACTGGTTTGGGTTGAAGAGAC
>NW_009934469.1:0-1291 GCF_000696875.1 Nestor notabilis
CAAAGCACAGAACCCAAAAGGAGGCCCCGAAAATTGTCCCCCAAAAGGGACCTACCAAAAGGAGGCCCCCAAGAAGCCAGCCCTTAAATGCCCAGCAGGCAGCCCCCCAAAAAGATCCTCAGAAAAAGACGCCCCAAAAGGAAGCCTCAAAAAGGTGACTCCCAAATGCAGCCCCCAAAAAGGCAGCTCCCAAAAAAAAGATCCACCAAAAAAGGCCCAAAAATGCCAGACCCCAAAAGGCCCTCCCCGAAGCCACGGTGAGGCCCCCACCTTGTTCTCCTCCAGGAACTTGAGCTTGATGGCCACGTCCGCCCGCAGCTTCTCGTACTTGTCCTTGTGGCTCTGGAAGTGGCTCTGGGCTGCATCCAGGCGGCTCAAGGTGCCGGCATCCCGTGGGCCCATGCTCAGCTCCTCCAGGTCCGTGCGGTACGCGTCATACTCCAGCCTGCATGGAGGGAGGCTCAGAGCCATGCTGTGACCCTCAGCTGCCCCATGGTGCCCCACAGCACTGTGGCTCCATCCTACCTGGCTGTCTCGTACTGCTTGACTGTCATGAGTGTGTCCTCCATGGTCTTGTTGACCAGCGTGTTGATGCTGGAGACGAAGAAGTTGACGGCACCCAGCAGCGTCTCCCCGTTCTTGCAGAGCAGCTTCTGTGTCTCCGCATTGTACCCAAACTCCTCCTGCAGGACAGGATACATGGGGCTGGGATGGCATGGACCGGGATCTGAGAGCCTGGAATCAGCTCACAGATAACCGAGCACAACTCATGGATAACACCACTCTCCTCCTCGTCCTCATGCACAGGACCTGCAGCTCATGGGGACCCACAGCGCAGGTGGATGGATGCAGCACAAGGGGGACAGTGCAGGGGGTCAGAGGCAGTGCAGGGGATGCAGTGCAGGTGTTGCAGCTCAGGTCTGTGGGTACCTGGAGCTCCGGTGATTTCTGGCTGAGGTCGGCGAAGGCATCCCCCAGCGCGTGCTGCGTCTGCACCAGGCTGTAGAAGTGGGAGGTGAGAGCCCGTGCGAGCTGCAGCACGCTCTCGTACTTGCGCTTGGTCTCCCGCAGCAGCTCGATTTGCGTCTCCAGCTCCAGGTCCACTGTGCGGGAGCCACGGCCAAACCGCTCCGAGATGAGCTGCTTTGTGCACTGCGGGGGGGAGCAGGGTTGAATGGGGGGAAGCGCTGCAGAGCTGCAGGACAGCCCCAATGCATCCTCCGGCACCCCACAAGGCATGGAACCAACTGGGCTGGGAAGGAGCTTCTACCGCTCCTCAGCACTGCCAAGG
>NW_009934470.1:0-2839 GCF_000696875.1 Nestor notabilis
CACAGACACGGACACACACACACATGAGCACACACGGCCCTGGAGTGCTTGTCTTAAAGGGACCGACAGCCCGCCCCAGCGCGGAGAGCCCCCTCTGGCGTGCACCCGGGGTGAGGGGGGCAGTGGGGGTGCAGGGTGGCCCCATGGAGGCCTGAAACGGGGGCTCTGTGCGGCTCCCAGCTGCGGGCATACACCTGCGTGCACACATCTGCACGCGCACCTGTGGCCACATGTGTACACATGTGCCTGCTTCCACGTCTGTGCACACCCCCCACACACATGTGCACCTGTGTATGTATTTGCACACACAGAGCTGCATGCGTGCATCTTCACGCGTGTCCGTGCGTGGCTCTGAGTGCACATGGTCTGTACATGCGTATCAGCTCATGTCTGCATAGGTGCAGCCCCACACATGCCTCTACAGGTGTCTGTGTGTCCATCTGCACGCACATCTGCACACACAGATCAGTGCGCACAGCTACACATCTGGCACACACGAGCACTTAGCTGCACTTAGCTACACACACCAGTGGGATCCATACATAGCCCAGAACTCATCGGCGTTCTGATGAGCACACGCCTGCACACAGCAGCACACAGCAGCACATCTGCACACAGCAGCACATCTGCACACACGAACACATCTGCACACTCACATTTGCCCATGAACCTACAAGCGCAGATGGGCAGCACTGAAACAACTAAACACAGAGGACAAGAGATCTGTACATGAAGCTGCAGATACATGTCAGCATGTATGTGTGCGCACACACAGATACACATTAACACATGTATGTGTGCACACACTGAGACACATCAGGACATGTACGTTTGTCTGTACACAGAGATCACCACGTATATGCATGCACACACAGACACACATCAACACATAATGTGTGTGTGCACACAGGCACATACCAACATATATGCATGCACACACTTAGACACATCAGAACATGTATGTGTGCAAAGACACATCAACACACATGCTTGCACAAACAGACATACATCAGGACATGTATGTGTGCACACAGACACATCAACACATATATGTGCACACACTGAACACTTTGGGATGTGTAAGCCTGCACACGTGGGCACACATATACATGTGCACACATGGACACACCTCAACACATACAAGTGTGCATACACTGAGACACATCAGGTGATGTAAGGCACAGATCTACACATGTGTGTGCATGGAGACACACACCAGGACATGTATGTGTGCGCGGACAGACACATCAGCACACACACGTGTACACACACACGTGTGCACACAAGGATGGCGTCTTGCCGGCGGTGGGTGCTCCCAGCACAAGTGGGTGCCCATGTCCACACGGCGTGGCCGCAGCACACACCAGGCCCAGGGCGATGCCACCATCCCTCATGCTGGCCCCTTCCCAGCAGTTGGACTGCCGAAAATGATGAGTTTTCCTGAGTGGCCCCGCGGGTCAGGAAACACAAATTACCCTCCTCGCAGCCCGCTCCGAGGACACGAGACACTTCTCTGTCGGCGTCGGAGGGATTTTTAAGCAGTTCCCATGGAAAAGGAAACTCCCCATCTCTTGTGATCACATACAACAGGTCCTGTGCATGTCTCCGGTAGCTTAAAACAACACCCTGATATTTATTTTCTTTAATTAAGATTGCATAAGATAGCCCTGGGTCCTGGAGACTGCTGCACAGACTGTAATGACGCCATGTAAATTGGGTTTTATGACCCAATATACTCCATATTGTCACATTCAGCCCTTGAATAGGAAGCTAAAAATCTCGGTCCCTATTTTTCTTGTTAATTAGGGTATTATTACTGGGGATATAATCTCATTACTTTTTGGGGAGGAGAAGAACAAGTTGGAGCCACTTTGAAAAGTCCTGAATGTATTTAAATGAAGCGAAATCCGTCTTTCTGCTAATTGCTGATTTTGCATGACACAGAATTCTTGGTCTGATTCGGGGGCCGGGTTTACGCTGGGCGAAGGGAGAGGGAAAAGATGCTCTTTGCTTTTTTCCTGCTGGGCTCTCCCAGCCAGATGAGTGAGGGCTGCCCCATAGGAAACTCCGTCTGCAAATTTCCATTCTTTTAAACATCACAAAAATCAAATAAGCTGCAGCCACTTTGAGTAATAATCATTTGAATGAAATATTTGCTACTTTAAGATTTTTTTTCCCCCTCTCTTCTTTCAGATGATCCTCTTGTTTTGCATGTGAAAAAAATCGTCTGAGATTTACAGCCCTCCCAAATGGAGATAAAGCCTTGGCAATGAGTTGGAAACCTGTTGTAATCTGTGATCCAGGAAACAAAGAGCCTCATTAATGCAGAGACTTTGGTGAGCCTTTGATGTTAGCTAGCATAGCATTCACTCTCAGTTCCATTTGCATTTAAACATTCATAAAAACATCATCTCTGCTTCCTTTGCCTTAAGCAATTTAGGAGTAAAGTATAGCTTCTATTTAAAGAAACCCACTGTGGTGAGGCTTAGAATACAAATATCACATAATCTTCAAGCAGAGCAAATATTTTATCCTACATTTCTGGTGGGCACGTTTAATAATATTACATTTAAGACCCAAAATAAAAGATCCATCTTATTTTCATTAACCTTACCCCACATATTCAAGTGAAAAGGGAAGAAGGGGCCCTGTTAATTCTAAATATACTACATACCAATTTGTGGAAGTAAGAGAATCCAGAGGATTTTACATTATTCACAAGAGCTGAGTTCTGGCATTGTGGATGCCTACAGCAAGGTGCCTAAATCCATATTTAGGCACACAACAGTGGGAATCTTGAACAAGGTTCAGGGTTTATATATATAGAAAACTATATATA
>NW_009934471.1:0-383 GCF_000696875.1 Nestor notabilis
GATGTTTATCCTTCAAATAAAGTGAGAAGTGTCCTTTTTCCTGCGTCCCCGCCCCGCGTCCCGTCCTTCCTTTTTTCCTCCCATTCTCCCGGGAGCTGGAGGCAGGAGAACGTTCTGGCTGACAGCGTTCGCCCATAAGCGCGGGTTTATTATGCCCATTTCTCCGGGATGAATGAAGGTTTAACTGAGGCAGCTGTACCCGCGTTCGGCCCCTGGTTGCATGCGTTTGCTTTGCCAGGCTGAGGCGTCTGTGCGTGTAACGCCAGTTCAGGTTTCAGAAGGGGGAACTGATTGTTCTGGTTCTTTTTACCGTAGGCATTTCGGATTACAGCTAGGGTCCTGGATGTTCGCAGCCTTTTGCTTCAGCTGCTAGGGAGGAAGAG
>NW_009934471.1:414-16337 GCF_000696875.1 Nestor notabilis
AGCACGAAAATGTTTTGCGTCTTGTGAAAGGGGAGGAATACCGGACACTGCCCTGGGATAATTTGTCCAAGTACTTCGTCCTGGAAACAGTCATTAGGCATCTGGGAAGCGAACTGGAAGTCGTGAGGTTTTTCTTTATAGCAGTGCCGAGCACTATACCCTTGGACGCTGTTGTCCACATGGTATGGATATATGGCTAAATTCACCAAGTTCTGAGTACTCCAGCTGCCAAAATAAAGTGCTTTCTTGCTTTTAAATACTTTTTTCTTCTGGGCAATATTCTGTTGGAGTCAGAGGCATAACCGGTTTTGTTAACTGACTCCACATTAAATGCAGCCTGAGCCACTGTGTAGACATAGCTGAGAAGTTTCATGGCAGATATTTTTCTCCCAGTCTTACTTTTCAGATTTTCTGACATAGCCTTCTGTCATCTTGCAGTGAGACCCATTTTCTAAATGAAGACTCTAATAGGTGCTTGTTTATCATTTTTTCTTTTATATTTTATTTTTTGTTGAAAAATGTTGCCAATAAGCAATATGGAGGTATCCAGATAGCTCCTGCTTACAAATGCCTCTGTTATGTGAAGCTAGGAAGTGTTCCACAGTTCAGATGTGAAATCTGGATTTTCAGCTTCCCAGGTTGTGGTGTAAAAAGTGTATTTATTTCACCTGGAGCTGATGCTTCTTATAGTGATACATACATGGAATAAACGAGAGAAGAAGCTGCCAGAGGAGAAAAAAAAGCTTTTTAAGACAGAGTTGACAAATTCTGGAAATAGCCTTGAGGAATCTGTAAGCAATAAGGATGGGTAGCTGATTTCTGTGAGGTCAAATCTATGTCAAACAGTTACGAATGTAGTATCAACGAGAACTGGGGATATTATCTCAAGGAAAACAAACTGGAAGAGTATAAACCACGCAGTACTAACACCTTGTGTGGTCCTCCTGGATTAGGTAAGTGGTGTAGTGTTCATAAATCAGTTTGCACTTGAATAAACATTTTGTCAGTAGAATGGTTAAACCAGTAACGTTTACTGCCTAGGGGTTGTTGGGTTTTTTGAGAATGTTGAAATGAGCTTGCAGAATCTAAGTTTTACTTGCTGTTTTTAATAATTAACAGAATAATTGTTTAACAATTTGAAGAATACAGGTACAAGGAGAAGTGTGTGGGTGGGAGTGTGATTTTTCTGGGAGATTAAAAAGTAGGTACATCAAGACTGTATCCGTAGGTAACAGCCTTTATGTTAATACTGTGATCTCAGCAGTGAGCTATTATGGTTACTGAACAAGTCTGCTGGATTGCTTGCACATCTCAGTCTTTTTGTTTGTATTACATGTTTTTGCAGCATGAAGGTATTAATGTAGGTTTTGTTTTCCCCTATTCTCTGTTCTTTGCCACTTATGCAAGCCAGGCATTTTTTACCAAAAATTAGTTCACTGCCTATGCATATTAGTTTTTTAATGTGTTGATACTTTAAGGTTGGGTCCAGAGTAATTTCCTGTTCTGTAATGGGAATGAATGAGTCTGGTCTGCAAGTATAACATTACAAAAAATCTCTACCTTTTTGGAAGGATTCAAAACGAAGTCTAGTGATGAATTAACTAATCTTACATGTTATTTTTAGATGTATTGCTGTGCCCTTCCTCCTGTAGCGGTTAAATGTTTCTGAAGATACAGTTTAAATGTTGAAATTAATATGTTCACTTTTTTTTTCCTTGTAGGTTTGCATTCAGCTGAATTGCTGCTGCCTCAAAGAAGACTAAGATGGGCAGAACAAAGTGATTAAAAAGTTAGTGTTAATTTTCCTTAAGTTCTTTTCCCCTTACCCCACCTTGATTATTCATAAAGCTTTGAATAATTAAAGCATTATTGGATAGACATTAAACTACCTGGTCAAGGTGACATATTTACCATAGTTGCCACCTCTTAAAAGTTTTTTCTGAGCTTCTGCAATACTGAAGTATTAGTAGTAGTGAGCTAATGAAAACAAAAACGTTCTTCTCTAAGGACAGTGCAGAGATGGTTGGGAAGATGGTGTATGTTAAAGCCACGTAGAAAAAGTAAAGTTTTACGTACTTATGTGAAGCTGTATCTAAAGATTACTAAAGTGTTTCCCTTCCTGTAATTTGTTATTTTGACCACAGATTAAAGATTTCCATTTAAGCAAGTTTTACAAATTTTGGGGCTCACTGAAGTATTTCTATCTGTGTGTTGTCAGTATCTAAAAGTTGGTATAGCTTCAGGATTTTGCTTTCTTTGGGTGGCTTTGCTGTTTGGTTATTTAACTTCTATTTCAGTTTTGTTGTTTTGAAAACATGGGAACTGTGGAATGTGAACAGGAGGCGGTTTCTGTAATCTCCTGTGACTGTGGTTTGTGGCTCATCTGTATTGAGATCAGTGTGGTCGGGGATTGACTGGATAAACTGAGCCACATGTGAAGGAACCAAACCAACAGAGAAGAATGATCTTCTCATTCCTTTGGTTGGATTAATCTGCGTTTTGTTTGGAAGCATTTGGTAAATGGAAAGAGTTCATTGAGTGGCCATTTCTTTCTTTCTGTCTATTGTATGGTCACAAACAATAGTAATACAAGTACTTGCTTCTTAACTCTGAGAGAAAGCGATGTGTCTCCTTTTTCAAGCTATTACCTTTCAGTGCTGTGAGATACTTCTTCACAAGAGACTGTCACTGAAATTCAGGAGCTGCATCCCCCAGTTACTATTTTGGGTGACATCTCTATCTGGACTCTTTCCTTTCTGGATATTCTGAAGAGTTTGCATTTTAGCTTCATTAAATTAACTTTGTCTTTACATCTCTGTTTGCTGGGAGGATAAATATTTTTTTTCTTCTCACCATGTTTGCACTTTGGGAAGTGCAGTTGTTCTTATTTGTGTGCCTATTCAGTCGTGTTTTACAGCTGTGCCCTTGTACCCTAAGCAAAACGCATATTTGGGTGAGGCCCACTGAGGAGAAAATGCCTAGCATCCTGGTCTATTTTAATTCCTTCTTTAGGTTTTTATTTGCATAGTGATGACAGTTTGTTAAGTGGTTTGTAGACAGCTATGAAGATAAGGTCCTTGTCCCCAAGAGCTTATGCTTTAAGCCTTGATGTAAACATAGCTTTTGTACTGGTATAACTGTCAGCAGCTTCACTCTTCTAGTGATGAGTTTATTTTGGTAGAATCCTAAAATGGGTACATTTGTATTGAGAAATTCTCTTGAATGGTGTAGGCTACTCTGCTGCATGAAAAATCTGTTGGTGAAAGCTTTTAAGAGTAAGCAGAATTTATACTTACAGCAAAGCTTAAGTGGAATTACATGTGCAAAATGATACAGGGAGATCGTGTAGATATTTAGCTTTGTTAGTACTTCACAAGTTAATATATTTTGGCGTCCTTTTTTTTTTTTTTCCTCCATTCTAGTAAGATTTTTCTGTTTAAAATATGTGGATAGAACAATGTTACAGTGGGAGTTCATCAGTAACTTTTGAGGAAATAGCTTTTAATTTTTTTTAAGTACTAGGAGTAAATTGTCTCTTGCAAGGAGAACTATTTGCAGACCTTCTTACAGATAAGCTTGAATGAGACTTGGCATGCTTTTTGTTTGTGTTTTTGTTACTGTGTGTGTTTCATCAGTGACATTACACAGAAACTGATGATAATGCCCTATATGGTGCTATCAGCTTTTCTACAATTGCCTCCTTTCCTACTTCGCGTGAACATAGTTAGAGAAACAGCCGAAATAGAGTTGTTCTGGTTTCTACGCTCAGGATATGTCAAACCTGCTATTTTTTCAACTACCTTTTCTTCAGATCCTTGTGGAGACTCTAAAGTGCAGAATTTCTTGTGAATTTGTTACATAATGTATGCTCAATGGAGTCATGATATTACTGCACCAACACTTCAGGCTTTTTGGACTTTGCACCTTGCAAACGGCAAGCGATTAGCCTTTATCTAGCTTTCCGCTAAATGGTGCTGCAAGTGTGTAGGGTTTCAAGCAGAAGGAACCTGGCTGTAGTTTACCTTCAAGTCACTCGATGTTACAAAATAAATTTTACGTTTAAATTTACATTTTGGTACTGTGCAAGAAGGAAAAAAATACCCAACTTGTAGAAATGATGGTTATTTGAAGCACTCTCATTAACATCAGCTGTTTCTAAAACACTTCTTACAAGGTGTTTTGATTGTTGTGGTCCTGAACTCACTATTCATCGTTCTGGCATTAATATGTGATTCACAAAGTGATGTAACCCCTGTTGCTTGTGAATCTTATCCGTATACAGAAAGGAGACTACACGGTAAAGAACAATGGTTGTGATTTTTAGAACAGTGTCCCCCTAGGTCCATTGGCATTCTAGATTCTTACGCAGAACAAAGCATGGTTCCGTTTATTTGTTCTCACATAAGGAACTTGAGCCCTAAGTAGAAATGAAGGTGGGTTTTTCTTTTTTTTTTTTTTTTTGTTTGTTTGTTTGTTTATTTTTTGCCAAGGCACTGTAAAGCTAGGTTTTAGGGCTGTGGCTGTACTAGAGAATGTGTTGGCTTTAAATGGTTAAAAAATTGACTGTTACAGTTTGACTCCATGCATTTATCATACCTGATGTTTCATAAGACTTTTGGAAGTGTTCAGATTTGAGAGAGGACCTTGTTCCTTCCTCAGTGTTCTGCAGGAAGCCCTGGCTCTCATACTTATTTTTAAAAGATGAGGCAAGAAGGTAAACTAAAAAAAAAAAAAATACGGATATTTTCTTTTTTTTCCATATTGTCCGGTGCTAGAATACTCATCAGAACAGTTCTGTATTGGATGGTGAAGACAGTGAGACTAAAACTGGAGATACTACTTGCTCTGCAGTAGCAATGCTGAAAAAGAACAGGCTTCAGCTGAATTGTTAAGAACTGTTTAGTGTTTGTTGAATCAGAGGGAGACAAGACCTTTAAAGGTTCAGCTCCTTTTCCTTTCCTAAGAGGTGTGTGTCTTTCACAATAAATTTCAGAGAATCAAAGAACTTGAGAGAGTTATGATACCCAAACTTAACCTTGTGTACAAATTATGTGTCCGTGAACAGTCTTCTACACTGAAATATGGTGGTGAGTGTGTCATGCACACTTTCCCTTCAAAGTGTTAAAAGGTTGGTTGTAAAGATTTAAGCTTATTCTGTTGTTGTGGCTATGCAAAGGAAATAAATAATCATCAGTTCAAGTAGTTGTCATGCTTTTGCAGTGATATGTGATCAGTGGAAATGCTTCCATTTTTGCAAACTTCGTAAAGTTTGTGTTAGGCTTTGAATATTAGTTCCTGTTTTATTAACGTGCAAATTTTGGATAGCAGAAAAACTTCGACTTAGCTTATTTTGCTTTGTTCAAACTAAATGAATCTCAAAGCAAGGAAGATCTCTAATCTGTGCCTTTAAAAGGGTAATGAAAATTGAGATTTTTAGGGTTTAAAGAAAATTACTGTTTAAAGCTTACATTTAGCAACTTCAAATTAGTGCTGCTCTTAACTGTTGATAACAGGGAAGGATCTGTTATCACAACTTTTTTTTTTTTTTGCTTAAATGTAACCGTTTTGTGGCAGAAAGAAATATTTTTGATGGAATGGATTATTTTAAAGGCCTGCTAAGTTTGAGAAAAGTCCTAAACATTTATGTTTATGAAGAAGAGAGACTGTGTAATCTAGTGGCTTTGATTTTGGTGACTTAAAACCTCCTTTTATAGAATCATAGAACGGTTTGGGTTGGAAAGGACCTTAAAATCATCTAGTTCCAATCTCCTGCCACGGGCAGGGACACCTCACACTAAACGATGTTGCCAAAGGCTCTGTCCAGCCTGGCCTTGAACACTGCCAGGGATGGGGCAGCCACAGCTTCTTTGGGCAACCCATTCCAGTGCCTCACCACCCTGACTGTGAAGAACTTCCTTTTATCTAACCTGAACTTTCCCTGTTTAAGTTTGAAACCATCACCCCTTGTCCTGTTGCTGCAGTCCCTGATGAACAGTCCCTCTCCAGCATCCTTGTAGGCCCCCCTTCAGATACTGGAAGGCTGCTATGAGGTCTGCACATGGTCTTTTCTCCATTTGTAAATATTATGCTAAAACGTACATGACAAGGAGAGGGTGGGTTGTCAGACAACTGTGTAGCTGGAGTTAAGGTTCCCACAAGTAGTTTGGTGTGCTGTACTTAGTAATAAGCTGTGAGGTGTTAGGTGAAAGATCGTGGGTATGTGCCACTTAGATATGCACACATGCTAATCTCAGACTTTCCTGAAAATTATGAATGTGCGTGTATCCACGTGCTTTTAACATCCTGTTCGTGGGTTTCTCTATGCAAATCATTAGAATGAATTTGTAAACTGGGAGCATCAAGAAATTTGAATTCCTGTTTCCCTTCTAACTTCGGGAATTCATGACTTCAAGCTTTTTTTCCCTGTTAATAATTTTGCAGTTCCACTCACAAGCTTCAAGTAGTCCTAGCTATTTGAGTTTATATTGCCTTTTATTTTAATCGCTTTCTGACAATCTCTTAATTACCCAGTGGCACAGAAACTGCTTCCTTAAAAATAATGTAGGGTATGGAGAGAGCATGAGAAGTGTAGAAGCTGAAAATGCAGAACTATTTTTCCTTGTCTTTAGCTTCTGGTGAGATGGGTTCAGCTGTTCTTGTTCCTCCCCCTCACCCCCAATTTTAGCATTAATTTTTTTCTCTCACCTCTATAAAATTTTGGTAAGCTCCACTTAAATTTGGTATATTTCTTAATTTGTTAATCCCATAAAATGGCCAAAAGCATACAATCTGTTAGTAAATTAAGGTTTTAGATTGTAGGTGTTTTGCGTATTTTACTATTATAGTGACCAGCTTTTTTCTTACTGTACGGATGTCACCATTTTTATCTGTTTCTTCATGCTAGGACATTACGAAAAAGCAAAGTTGTTTTTATTTATTCTGGTACTTCAGACAAATAGTGCTACCAAAGGTATCTTGCCAACAGTAATGAAACCTGTCTTCAGTATTTAAGAGAGCTTTCTGGGATACGGAAGTACTTCTATTTTGTACACTTGTGAAGACCTCTCTGAAGTTGAATCTCTTCAATACCAGTGGGACTGTCTTTCCTCTGGCAGCTAAATACTGGTTAGACAAGTTAAGCAACATGCCCTTAAAATTGGGTGGGGATGATCTCTGATCTCATGTCCTTGTCATCTTAATGTTCTGCTGTGCTTTTTTCTCCACCCTCAGTGGAGAAAGGATCAGGTTAGGGAACACTTGAATAAGGTATACATAAATCTGTGGGCTTGACAGGATGCTCCCATTAGTGTAAAGGGAGCCAGCTGGTGTCATTGCAAGGCCATTCCTTATGATCTTTGAGAGATCTTGTGGTCACTGTGAGAGGTACTGGAAGACAGCAAATGTCAATCCTGTCATCAGGAAGGGTAAGAAGGAAGATCTGGGGAACTACAGGCCGGTCAGCCTCACTTCAGTTCATGGGAAGGTGGTGCCGAAACTTATCCTGGAAACATTGACAAATACATGAAGGACAGGAAGGTGAGTGGAAGGGAAAATCATGCTAAACCAAGCTAGTAGTCCTCTACAGTAAGGTGATTAGTTTGGCAGATGAACGAAGAGCAATGGACGGTGGTTATCTTGACCTCAGTAAGGCTTTTGGTGTTGTCTTCCATGACATTCTTATAGAAAAGCTGATAAAGTATGTGTAGAAAAGTGAATGATGAGGTTTAGTAAAAACTGGCTTAATGGCTAGGCCCAGCTGTCCAGGGCTGTGATCAGTGCACAAAAGCCATTTGGAGGAAGCTGTTATTGTATCCTGGGCTTCAATACTAGACGCTGAACTATGTAACATCTTCGTAAAAATCGTGAACAGTGAGCAGCACTTACCCTCAGCAAGTTTGCAGATGATACAGAATGAGGAGGAATGCTCTAGGATGTCTGTGCTGCCATAAAGAGGAACCTGGAAAGTATTGAGAACTGGACAGATGATCCTCACAAAGTTCAGCAAAGGTAAAATGTGAAATCCTACCTCTGGAGAGTAGTAGCTGCATGTGCAAATACATGCTGGGGGGGGCTGACTAGCTGATAAGCAGCTATGTGGCGAAGGACCTGGCGGTCCAGTTGAACAGCAAACCAACTGTCAGCCAGCAATGCATCTTTATAACAAATATGCCTAACATCTCCCTCATCTACATTAGGAAGAGTGTTGCCAGCAGGTTGAGGGGAGTTAATCTTTCTCCTCTCCTCAGCCCTGTTGAGCCCACATTTGGAGCCCTGTCTCCCATTATAGGTTCCTGGTACAGGAAAGATGTGGACTTAGTGGAGTGAGTTCTCTGAAGGACCACTAAGATGATTAAGGGACTATAGCATCTTTCCTATGGGGAGAGGCTGATACTCTAGGTGATCCTCAAAGAAAGTGTGAGTTGGACCTCAGTCTTCTAGAACATCTCTGGACATTATATTTAATTTTTTCTGAAGATACTTTCCAGATTTTAAATTAGTCAATTAAACCAATCTTTTTCATGTAAGATTATGTGAAGGTAAAAATGGTGAGGGAGACTATCTTTGTTAGTGCTGTTGGTGGGACTACAAGCAGTTGGGACAGGAGGAGACAGTATGCCCTCTGAAGGATGTTAAAAGTGTCATAGTTTAACCTCAGTAGGCAGCTAAATGCCATGCAGCTACTTGCTCACTTCCCCCCTCAGTGGGATGGGGAGAAGAATCAAAAAATATACACCCCCATGGATTGAGATAAGAATGGTTTAGTAATGAAATAAAAGTAAAACATAATAATATTAATAGGAAATAGGGGAAGGAATAAACCCTGCCCCTCAAAAGAAAAAAAACTACAAGTGATGCACAGTACAACTGCTTGTTCCTTGACCAATACCCAGCTTGTCCCAGAGCAGTGAGCAGCCCCTCCCAGCCTGCTCCCCCCAGTTTATATATTGAGCATGATGTTCTATGGTATAGAATATCCCTTTGGCTAGTTTGGGTCGGGTGTCTTTTCTCTGCTCCCTCCTGGCTTCATGTGCCACTCCTCACTGGCAGAGCATGAGACACTGAAGAGTGCTCATCAGAGTAAGCACTACTGAGCAACAACTAAAACATCGGTGTGTTATCAACATTATGTTCAGACTAAAGCCAAAACACAGCACTGCACCTGGCACAGACACAAGGTAATGCTGCCATGTTACAAGGTGGTGCTTAAAGTTCGTAACTCAGTCGTAAATTGAAGAGTTGAATTGTTGAGACATTCTTGCTGTAATCTGGAATGGGTACAGACCTATGAAAAGGTAAGGTTACCTGTTTTTATGCTTAATTCTTATGAGTTGCATAATTGTTACAGAATTTATAGTTAAATACATTAAAAATGTGACACTGAGTGCATTCTCTTGTTAGAACTGCTTAAACCAAATAATGAAAATAGTCTTCCAGTATCATGGCAGTTAAATGCGAATGCATATTGCCTTGTATGCCATAGTCCTTTCAGGATTCTGTACTTCAATAATAAGGCTAATTTTTAATTATTTGACCCGTTTATAGAAAACAAAACATGGAACTAATATGCAGAATGCTTAGATTGTATCTACTTGCTCTGTTCTCTGCCCTTGCAATATCCCAGATTATTTGTTTTGTCCTCTTGTCTGTGGGCTCTCATGTCCACTTGTGCAGCCAGTGCAGCATTTCTTTTGAGATGTGTTTTCATGGGAGTCACTTTCCCAGCTTCTCAAGAATATTTTGCACTTCTAGAGATGCTGTATTTTCATTTTGTGTAAGTAGACAAGTAGTGAGAGGGTTTCTGTTGCTGGAAAGATTTGATGAATGGAAGAGAAGCTAGAATAATTCTGGTTAACAGTGCAATCATCTTTATAAAGGAGTAGGAGTGATCTCTTGTATATTTTTTTTTTTTTTGTGTAACCAGTTTATTCCAGTCCTCAGTAGCCTTTGCTTTCTTAATACATTTAAGGCCAGGTTGAAGACATTTGTAAAGGAAATTACTGTTGTTCCGTTGTGTTAGCAGGGGTAGTGCAGGAAATACGATTTTCTAGTATATGAAGGAAGTCAGGTTAGATTATAAGTGTTTGAGCTGGAGACTTTTGAGGTTTATTTTAAAGCTTTGTCAGGTCTAATTGTTTCCAGCATTTTACATATGCCTGGCATGGGGAAGAGGAAAAAAAAAAAAAGTCAAGGTCTGTCTCCTTGCCGTATTCTTTTGCTCCATAACTTCTGGCAGCACAAGTGCTTCCTAGCTTAGCACTGCAGCGAAGTGAGTTAATAAATCCACCCCACTCTGAAGTAACTCTACAGTTACTCTGTCTCTAATGAGTCTGCTATGTGACTGCAGTGTATTACTGTATTCCCACTTTCGATGTGCTGTGCAAAGATACAAGCTGGACTAACAGATGCTAGGGTTCTGCACTATGCTTAGCAGGTAAGGCTCTTGCACTTCACTTCCTGTTAGAAACTGCTGCCATGTATTATCAGTCTGCCTATCCTCCAGGAGTGAAGGAGGGTGAAAACTGTAACTCCCTGTTGTGGTGGCAGGAGTCCCTAGTTTAGGACAAAAGAGAATGAGAGCTACCTGGTGAGTAGAGAAAAAAAAAATGTTTGTTTTTTCCTTAGTTAGTTTTACTGCAAGAAATTACAGAGATTTTATTAAGATGTGAGAAAAAAATACTGAAATATTGCTTACCTTTCTAGAACTGTGCAGCCTTGCTTCAGTAATAGATAGCCTGTTAGTTAGTTTTTATGACACTTCAGTTAAAATGGTGGATCTATTTTGAGTCTGTGCTGCTAGGAAATGATGACTTAAACATTCAGTGTTAAATTTTGGTCCTACTAAGAGAGCTTCTGAAAGCAGTGGAATTGTGTTTGGATCCCTGGTGTTTATCTTAATAAGCTTACTTCTGATAACTGTGTTAATGCTGGGAGTACATAGCTGTTTTATCAGTGTTAATGAACAGCAATTGATCCTTTGTGTGGTGTGTATGTAAGAGAAGATTTGCTAGCAGACAGATGGGTTCTTCACATCTGTTATAATTAAAGCAGTTTCTTGTAAATGCTTGTATGAGTGCATACTGACTTTAGTTCTGTTAAAATGCTTTGAATGTTTTTGTTTGTTTCTAATTTAAAAGCATTTCTGCGTTTCTGAAAGGCAGAAGTGTTCTTCCAAAGTAAATTGCTGATTAGTGTTACCTATTTGCCTTAGTGGCTCCTCAGTCTCTGTAAATGCAGCTGTTGCTTGATAACAAGCTGGAAGGATGTACCAGTAAATGCCTAGAGAAGCCTCTCCAGAATTTTTATTAATAACTTCAATTATGAAATAGAATGGTTGCTTATTAAATTTGTAGATAGTATAGATCTAAATAGAGGTTGCAAGTGCTTTGGGGGACATAGAATGCAAAAAAGGTCCCTGACTGCTGGGGACAGCTTAGGTAATGGACCTGAATAGCAGGAAGAAGTACCTAATAGAAGGAACTTCCTAGTCATGTGATGTGTTGCAGAATAATGTAGTCTCAGTCGTTGGTCTGTTTAGGCTGGAAAGCAAGCAAGGAAGGAGCAAACTGGTGTTTGGCAACCAAGCTGATCATGAAGAGTTCAAGCATAGTAAGTCCTGCCTGTGGCAGCAGAGTGGTCTTGCTGGCAGCCTGTTCTCACTTTCTGTTTTCAGTTAACCAAAAATATCTTCTGGAAAATGAGGAGTATCTTAGAGCTGTCAATCATCAAAACAGAGCTCATGCTTGTAGTGAAAATGTTTTTATATTAAAATACATTCTAGGACAAACTTGTTAGCAACATGAGAAAGTTAGCATCTGTAACCATTTGTATTAAGCCTGGTAAAACATGGAACTGGCAACTGAAGGCTGAGTAGGCTATGTACTCTGAGTTTTAAAAAAAAGATGTTATTGTTTGTCCTTTCCTGATCTGCTATTTGTTTTCCTATTTAATTATGGGTAGGGTGTTTCTGCCTATTAGTAAGGTTGAATAGTGGAAATACTTGATTTTCCCATATCTAGTTGCCAGACCAGTAATATGCGCAATGAGATGAGAGAAAGTGTTTTGTTGACTTCTGTGATGTGGAGATCAGTATCCTCAATGGTTGGTTTTTTTGGTAGTCTTTAACTGTAAACCTGTGAAATTGGTTAGAGAGATTTCTGAAAACATGCCTGTGTTTTTATTACCACTGTTCTTTTATTATAACTAGTTGGAAGAATTAGGTCTGAAAGATTTTTTGTTTTATGGGCTTATTGAAATTTACAGATATTCTGCTACTGACTTTGCGCTCTGAGTATCATGTAATTTTGTCCTCACCACTTCATTATATGGCATTGTAGGAAAGGGATTGACTGACCTGATAGAGCAGCACCATCAAAAATCTTTTTTAGAGATTTTAACTGAAGAACTGAGAACATGACAAAGACTTGGTTCTGCTTCTAGAATAACTTTTGCAGGAAGGAATATACATCCAGTATCAGTGAGCTGTGGACAAAGCTGTTAAAAACACCTTTCTAGTCCTCAGATACTTGGTGATCACCAGATCTTGCCTGAGCCCATGTTTTATGTGGAAAAGGTGAAAGGTAGGTGTGTTAGTGAGTAAGAATAAACTCTTTCCATGGCAGTTGGATATGTAGTGTTTGGAAGCTTGACTAGTTTTCTAAAAACACTAAGTTGAGTTTATTAAGAAATCACATTGTTGGTGCCTTTGTTGTCTCATACATAATAGCCAATTCACCAATAACTTGGTGACTTGTATCCTTTGTTTTGTTCTTATTTGGTATAAGCCTAATCTCTCCCTTTGTTTTTCAGTCTGTAAGTGCTTTGAAATGAAGATTTTGTTCTTGTTATGCTTATCTTCCAGTGTTGATACCTGTCTTGATCCTTTCTAAAGATTTCATGATTTTCCTGCTTGGATAGGAGAACTGTATCTGAAGGGAAGGACAAAAATGTTACGAGCTGCATTCTGCTCACATTTAATTTGCTGTTTCTTAATGTAGAATCTCTTGTGTTTTTTCATCTGTGAACATACACCCTTTTCTGTTTCTATACTACTGCTGAAGATAAAAGTGAGCTTGACTCCTATTAGATAGAGAAGCCATTTTTTGTGTTGGTTCTGTGACTCTAGAACTTCCCTTCGTTTGTGTTTTAGTAGTCTGACATGGTTGCATTCTTTAGAAAATTTCTCTGGAATATTTTTTGAGGTTAATTTAGAGGAGTGTTGGATGATTTCAACAGAGTAATTTGAAACGTTATTGGGGTTAGACAGACCTTTAAACTTGTGTCTATTTTGTACATCTTACCTTAAAATTTAACTCCAGTATTGGAGATACCTAAAAACCTAAGTATGAGCTCACAGCATAAAAAAGAGCTGGCACCTCAACTAAGTGCAGTTTAATGCTTACAAATCTGTTAGGCTTCCTTTTAGAAGCTGGAACATCCTCATCTGTCACTGGAAATTTGCAATAGCCTGGTTCAGGCCAAAATAGAACAATAATTATCAGTTATCAAGTTCCGATTACACAGCTCTTACTAATACTTAAATTACAGCAGCCTTAAAGTGAACTATATTAATGCTCACTTAACAGATCTGCACTCTATTGAGCAGAGACGGGGAATACGTGTTTATTTGGGTCTCCCTATGAAATGCATGTGGGTGTTCATTATGTTTTTTTTAGATGTATTTCTAGTAGTATGTATATCATGCTTAAAATATTTTTGCATCATTGGCAATTTTTCAGTGTCTAGCAGGCAGTGTTTCATCCATTTCTTTCCTTTCTATGCTGTAGTTTATGTTCAGGTAATATAATTCATATTTTCTTGCATTCTTTTGCTTATTGAGAGTTGTTTTCCTACCTGTGGTGAGAGAGTGGGGTAGAAAAAGTATTCTTGGGTTTTAATCTTAAGCTGTTACTTCCTCTTGGTCATTTCCAAACTAGAGAATTTTATTGGATGTGACAGTGGTTTTGGACATGTAGACTCTCTTTCTATTGAATCTAGAGATAATATGGCATTTGTGGTGGCCCTGAGCATCTATTTTTTTCATAAGGAAACTTCATATAGCCTTTGAGAGTAACTTTTAGGTACTGATTAAATCAGCTTCTTCTAGTAAACTAATGAAATACCTCCTGAAATCCATTCTAGGTAGTACCAGAAAGTATTTCAACAAGCTAATTTTGCCACAGAATTCTGGATCAGACCTTACCCAAGATGCTTTATTCCATTTATAAGAAGAAATAAAGGATGAAATGTTACAGTTGTATTTTCATGATACCTGCGATGTATTTAATTAGTGTGACACTTTGGTAATAAAAGCACAAATGTGATGCTATAAATGAGATGATACTTAGATTCTAAACCAGATCTGTGTCAGAAAATCATACCAGAAAGCAGAAGGGAAGTGATAATTGAAACACCACAAGTGTAATCCTTTTGTAACATTAGCATCTGAAGAGTATTTATTTCTTGTTTTTCCAACTACAGGGACTTGCCATGAGGTGCTGAAGCCTTTTTTCATTGATTCGGAGAGACTGGACCTAAATGGCGCAGCATGACTTTGCTCCAGCCTGGCTTAATTTTCCTACTCCACCATCATCAACAAAGGTACGTTCTTTGTTGGTCTTTTGAAGAGTCACTGTCATTATTAGAGAAATCTAGATGTCATAACCTCAATCACAGTAAGAATGCAAATCTCTTTATGAATAGGGTGATAACATATGTTGCCTAGAAAGTCGTCGTCTTGGGATTTAAGTAGTTGTGCTGTGGTTGTAAAGCTCATACCCAGTAGAGTTTTTTGCTTGAGTGTCTGAACTGAGTTCATGGAAAGAAGCATGTGCCTGGCCATATTATCAGAGGTGTTACTGGATTAAGATTGCCCTCACCAGGACTTTAAAATGAATTATTTTATTTTGTGCTAGAAGTACCAAGGCAGAGGCATGTGCTTGATGTTCTTGCTTCTGATATTGCTCTGTGTCCTATAAATTTTACAGATGTATTATACTATCATCCAAATGACTAAAAAAAAAGCTTTTGAAATAGACCTTCTGAAATGACTCCTTGTTTGCTGGTCGGATGCTTGTTACTACTGGTGGAGTGTAGTGCTTTAAACTAGTTGTGCATCTTCACTCTGGTTGTTTCATGTAGACTACTGTTACTTTATACAATAGGACAGTTAACTTGGAAACAGGAGATAGCAACCTCTGAATCTTCAGGATTTGTAAATATTCTAGGATGTCATCAATATGTCTATCTCTTAAATGTTTCTTTTTTCTGGCTTCTCCTAATCTTTCTTAATTTGTGTGAATGCAGAAGAAGAGGCAGCATTGCATATTCAAACGCCTTTGATCTATTTCCCTGTTTGTAGACCTTTCTTCATTATAATCTTTTGAATCCAATACCCAGATCTGCAGCTATGAAAGTCGCATTGCCTTACTTTAATGTATTTATACAAGTTTCTTGCTGTCTTTCATGTCCATGGAAAAAGTTTAGCCTTTATAAATTTACAGAAATAGGCTTGTGCTATTTTTAATTGCACAGTTAGCTATCTGTGTTACTTCACCTAGCTATCAGTATTAGTTGTGATCCGATTGCTTTGCTTACATATGTCTACACACATGTCTATACATGCATGAATCTTTTTAGACAGGTCGTTGAATGTCTTTATTCATATTGCTCTACTTACGCTGCTTCTACACCAACCTAGCTGCCTTCTTACAGCTTTCCTGTAGTCTATCAGCAACTCAGTTGCTGTTCGGGGAACATGGAGCCCATCTGTTACAGATTGGTTCTTGTGATCTGTTTTTGTTGTGCTTGATTTCTGATACATTCAGCTTTTCTGGTTGGCTTTTTACTTTTAATTTAATACATATATAAAGTAATAATTTTAATATAATTTAATAGTAATAATATTATAAAATATTTTATGTAAT
>NW_009934472.1:0-373 GCF_000696875.1 Nestor notabilis
GGCCCGGGCCCGGGCCGGAGGGATGTTCCCTCCCCTGGCGCCGAGCTGCTCACACAACCACTCTGCTCGAGGGCTCCCGTGCCGGGCAGAGGCCCGAGCCGGTCGCCTGGGCAGCACAGCACAGCCCTGCACCGTCCTGTTTTCCCCTCATCCACTTCGTACCACCACCAAGAGATGGGAGGAATGTGCTTTTAAGAAAGACAACATTCTCCGGAGATCCCGGAGGCTTTTATTTGCAGGCGCTCTTTGCCAGGGACTAGAGCTTCTTGGTTTCTCTCTGATGCTCCCTTGACGTCTCTAGTCTGTGAAATAAGATGCCAGTGTCGGGTCCAAGCTGCCTCCCCTCGAAGGGACATGGCTTCCCGCTGTAGCG
>NW_009934472.1:474-2863 GCF_000696875.1 Nestor notabilis
TCCAGGGTGACGTGTATTATGGGATCAAGCCAGAGCTGCTCGTCAGGGTCCTTCCGGTTAAGTTTCCATGGCCTGTGCCTCTGGAAGAAACTGTTGGTCTGCCTTACACACAGGGTAATACATTCTAAAGCCTTGTAGATCTGGAAACCCTCAAAGTAATCAGCCACCTGCAGAGGCAGAGAAGCCATGGATGCCAGGAACTCGTAGTCTTCAGCAGAAGCTCTGCCCGTGCCTTTTGCCTCCCTGGAATCCGAGATCTTTGGAAAACAAGACTCTGAGAAACAAGGGTAGGTGTTGCTGGGGTTAATGCTGAGGGCTGTGGACCGATTCAGAAGCCCCCCAAGCGCATCTGCCAGTTCTGAATTCACCACCTTAAGGACCTTCTCATGGTAGTAGTCACAGTCCCGCTCAGGCACGCCCTGCCTTAGCAGGAAGTACCGAAACCCATCCACAGTGTACTGTTCCATACAGGAGAAGGGGTCAACCACGTTGCCCAGGCTTTTTGACATCTTCTGCCCGCAGACAGTCCAGTGGGAGTGCACAAGGATCCGCTCGGGGGGCCGCAGCCCCACTGCCATCAGCAGAGCTGGCCAGTAGACAGCGTGGAACTTAAGGATGTCCTTGCCCACAATGTGCACGGCCGGCCACCACTCCCCGTGTGCTGTGGGGTAGCCCACCACGCTCAGGTAGTTCACCAGTGCATCTACCCACACGTAAATAGTTTGTGTTGGGTCACCAGGGACAGGGATTCCCCACTGCAGCCGGCTGCTCTCCCGAGAGACTGACAGGTCTGGCAAGTCCTCTTCCAGCCAGCGCAGCACGCGCTGGTAGAAAGGGTTGGGGGAGATGGCGTGTGGGTTCTTTTGGAGCCACTTCCACAGCGGATCCCGGAACGCCGACAGCCTGAACATGTAATTCTCCTCTTTGGTCCAGTGCACCTGGGAAGGCAGGAGCAGAAAGAACGACAGTCGAAACGCGCTGCAAACAGCTTCCCAATTTGCAGGCAGTGTTCTCAGCGAGGGGCTGTCCCACGTTCCCTCTGCCTTTGGGTATGCTCCCCACCACGCGTGAACCCCCAGCAGCTTTCTATGACCAGCAGGAACCTGCTCTCCCGAGACACGCCCTGAGTCCTCAGGCACTTGGGATGGCTCAGCAGCTGCTTTTGAAGGTGCTCGTGCCCCCAGGGAAGGAACACCTGCATACCTTCCTATCTGCCAGGTGTGGCATCAGGCAAGAATTAGAAGCATAGTTTTGCAATAAAAATCATGAGAAGGCAACACAACATTGTTAACTACTGCTCAGGAACACCCCTGGCACATGCTTTGCCTTTCTCCTGGGTGCTATGTTCTTCCTTTCCCCCAGTTTAAGCATTAGTGCATCTCAGCTGCTAACTTGGCTAGCCTGTCACCGCGTTACAGCACTGACAGCACCCCTCTCACACCACCTCGCAAGACCTTCTCCGTTTCTCTTGGACAGTTTGCAGGCAGCTAAGGCAGGTAATTGTCCTCAGGGTGTATTTGCCTCTGAAACCTGCTGACTCTGTTTTAGATCTAAAGAATGATTTCTTGGCCTGAAAACTTATCTCTTCCCCAACTATGTTAGGTGCTTTACCAAGAGATATTATTTGTCTACACACCCCTTTCTGTGCAAACCAACACTCCTGTGCCCCAGCCTCATACAAATATCACAGGAGCATAACCTCTGCCTACCTCTGAAACACAATTATCTGCAACTGCTGGATTAAACCATGTAAGTCCTGACATTTCAGAAAGTGCAGTGGCAGAGACTCTGGGTCAGGCACCCCGCTCCTGCCTGCAGCGCTGTGCAGTCATCAGGCAGAGCACAGGCCTGTAGAGTTACAGTGCTTTATGTGGGGCTGAAGCCTACATAATGAGACTGACAGAAAGTGTCCAGAGGCCAAACATAATCGCCTCACAAAACAGGTCTGAAACTCCCCACACCCAGTGAACGCCCTCACCCTTGTGCACAGCAAACTTCTCCCATCTCCACCTGCAAGCCCCGTTTCCAGGCCAGCAGACTGCAGAGCCAGCCCCAGCTGAACCCTTCCCATGGCTTTGGCAGTGCTCCCCTGCACCACCACAGATTGCTACAGACACAGAGGAGACATTCCGTGACATACAAGGTGAGCCTCGGCTGACGTGAAGCACAAAAGGCCTCGGGAAGCATAAACACCTCCGGATTTGGCCAGAGCAAAGCACCGAGCGCTGTGTCCGTGGGAGCGGGACGGCGCCGGTACCTGATGGCCGGTCTCCAGCGACACCTTGCAGAGGCGCCCCTGCGCATCCCTGCGCTCGGCCAGCTGGCTCTCGGGCAGGAAGCACTCCTCGGCGGTGCAGTACCAGCCCTCGTAAGACCCTTTGTAGAGGAC
>NW_009934473.1:0-376 GCF_000696875.1 Nestor notabilis
CTGCAGCACCTCTGCCGCAAGACCGTCAACGGGCACCTGGACTCCTACGAGAAGATGACTCAGCTGCCAGCTCCCATCAAGGAGTTCCTGGACCAGTACGATGCCCCACTCTAAGGGGCCGGCGGAGCGAGGTCACACGCTACAAGCACAAGAGCAGGGGACAGGCACAATGCCCCACAGGGCACGGCAAGCCTCTCCCTTTAGGGAGAAAAGGAGGGACTGGGGTGAGCCTTGGTGCTGGGGGGACACCCCCCCCGAGGAAGCGCAACACCCCGTCTCCATGGGGAAGGAGACTGCTCCGGTCGGACTGTGGATGTTACGGTGCACCAGGCGCAGAGGCTGAGCCCGTTGGCAAAGCCCCCGCGGGCTCGGGCAG
>NW_009934473.1:428-1491 GCF_000696875.1 Nestor notabilis
TGGCACCAGCGGCACAGAGGGACACGCACCCCAGCAGCCACATCCCCGCTGCCACTGCGGGACCACACCTGGGGTGTCCTGGCGAGAGCCCCCCTCCGCCACCAGAGCAGGGAATGCACTGGATCCTGCGAGTGCCTCATCGCTTTTCCTCGGTTTTAAGGGGAAAGTGTTTTTTGCCCGTACTGTACTTTACCTCCTGCTGCCTCCTCGTGGGTGGAAGCTCCTTTCACACCAGGCCCCAGACTTGGAGGTCGCTGCCTTTTTTCCCCTCGTTGCCATTTTCCAGGGCACTAAGCCTTAATATGCTCCCTGCCCAATGGGTTACTGCACATCGGTTGGTGATACTGGGAGATAACGGTCCCCGTGATGTGCCACAAAGCTGGAGTGAAACAGCGAGTCCTGAGGCTGCCGAGTCCCATGGAGCACCCCGGGCCCTGGCGCTGCTGCTGGACCGTTACTGCACCCACCTCTGCCTGGCTGCTCCGGGGGCGCCGCTTCCCGTGGGAGGAGCCCCTGGAGCGCATCGTCTCACAAGTGCTTTTCTGTGTCCGCCCAGAGAAGTGGTTGGGTTTTTCTGGCTTTTTTTTACTTTATTTTTTGAAACGAAAGGGATGTTTACAGGCCAACGTGAATCACTGTCTTTTATAAAGATTCCATCTTCACCTCCAGCCTCGAGGGCTGAGCAAAACCATGCTTGAAAATTCAACCAAAACAAAACTCAGATGAAACTTTGCACATATTTATATTTATATTCAGAAAGGAAAATGTTTCCGTAATTTATAATAAAGAGCACTATTTTTTAATGAAAATCCTCAGATCTGGCTCATTTCCTCCCTTGTGCCCCAAGGCTGCTTGGGCCCCCCCGGGGTCACCCACCTCCCTCCCGGCCTCTGCCCTCGCTGCCGCCGGGATGGTGTTTACACCACGTCAGCGCCGGCTTCCTGGAGCCGCTGGTGCGGGGTGATCCCGCGGTGACTCAGGCCCGGTGCGTCAGCACTGCCCAGGTACGGCTCAGCTCTGCGCCTCTGGGTCCGCTCCTGGCTCCAGGCACATGGTGCAGACA
>NW_009934473.1:1571-1862 GCF_000696875.1 Nestor notabilis
CCAAGCGCAGTGCGGGCTCCCCAGCACATGCCTCCTGCCCAAGCCAGCCCCCAGCCCAATCTGGGGAGGGGAAGGTGGAGGTGGTGTGTGAAGGGCTCTGGCAACAGGGTACCAAGCAGTGCAGGGTGAGAAAAGGGGTTTGTGGTGTTTGTGCTGTGAGCACGGTGGGCTCAGGGCAGGGGGAGGTGGGAAGCAGGAAGGCAGAGACGGTCCTGCCCCCCCAGCACACAGTTAACAGCTTCATCCGGAGCCATCAGGGCTGCCCTGTGCAGAACCCACCCACTTGAGCCC
>NW_009934474.1:0-6393 GCF_000696875.1 Nestor notabilis
CAAAGGCCGCTTCCCCCAAGCGCCGCACCCCGACGGTGGGGCCGTTAGTTTCCCTCTTCAGCCTCAACTTGGATAGTCAGGGCCCCTCTGAAGGACCCTTTTCCCTCTCCGTGCCTCATGTTCCCCACAGGGTCATTTCTCCCCTCCTTGCGCTTCTTGTCACACCTTTTTTTTGACTGCCCTTCTTTCCTTCCAGAATGTCCTCCCTTCCCTTCCCTTGTGTGCCATTCCGTCCTCGAAGGAATCCTGTCACCTCTCCAGGAGCCTTTTCCTGAAGGACATGTGAGCAAGCAGGTCTGTCCCTTAAAATCTATACCTCCAGATTTATCTATGTAACGAGGATGCCAAAGGGTGTGAAGCAAAAGGTTCACTTGACCACAGTATGGGTGGAAAAAAGGAGATCCAAACTAAAACTGACCCTTTTTTCCCTCGGTCTGTTTTGGGCTGCCCTTCCCCACTTCCCACCGGTCTAATTGCACCCCTGGTCACCTCGGACCTTCACCCCAGGTTCAGAGAGGCACCAAGTGTCACAGGCAGCTGTACCTCAGTGCTCAGCAAAGCACATGCTTGTGAGACAAAGCGTGTTAATGAGAAGGACATGATGATAAACGTTAAATATTTTTAGTGTGTAATTACTGTGGGGATTCCCATTGCAAACGACTGCTTTTCATGACTGCGCACAACTGAACGGAGATGGAGCACAGCATTTATTTGTTTGATCAGATTAAATTATTTACTATATTGGTGTGTTGTAACAAATGTGCTGTGGTATTGGAGGAAAAGTGTATTCAAAGCTCCAAGTACGTTGGAGGAAAAGTGTATTCAAAGCTGTAGCAAAACGAGATCTGCTGCCAGTGCTTTACATCCTATTAAATCCGCTTGGGGAGAAGCATCTTTTCCGTGTAATGGACCATCGCTCAACTTATGACCCACATAAAGTGTCTTTATATCACTGGTTCAGCTGCGTGAGCATTCACACAGTTGCATAGTTTTGTCTCTGAGGCTGGTTCAGACAACATCAGGTTCAGGTAAGCTCACAAGAGCGGGTGTTTTTGGATCTGTGTGGGAGGTCACTACACTGTATTTGGTGGGATATCCCTGCCATTCATGTACTGGAGAGCAGAAGAGTCTCCAGGCTTGGTTTTAATATAGAAGTAGATATTATTTGTGCTAAGGAGTGTGAGTTTGAGCAGGGGGAGTACAGAGACTTGGTATTAAAGGTTTCTGTAAGGCAGACACCATTGATGGGCATCTGCTATTTTTGGTCAAGACATGACACAAAGGACAGTGGCTGCAGATGGACATATCCATAGACATGAAATCCACCCTGAACCTCCCACAGGAGCCCTGCTGCTGCTCCAAAGTGAGTCAATGCTGAGATTTCAAGTCTTTATGGCAGGTGGGACACGGCAGCTGAGTTCTGGCAGTTGAGATAAGCTGTGCTCACAAGGTCTCCCTTGGAGGGGTGGGAAAGATGCTGATGGCTTAGGTTAGTCACAGTATTTCATTGCAAGACAGTGATTGCTGTTATTGTTTTGTTACCAGAGTAGGAGTTTTACATTGTTTTTAATTCATTCACATCAGACTGGAATAGAGAAAGAGAAACACAAAGTGTGTATATGTTTCAGTGGGAGTAACACTTAAAACAACTTCTGTCTTTAGATTTTGTAGTACTGTCATGGTATTACTTGAGTATCTTCCACAAAATCAATACAAATAGCAGCGCTGGGAGTAAAATGGGATGTTCACTTCACAAGCACCACTCATGTCAGGAAAGCTTGTCAACAGAAAGGATTTGCTCTGTTTTGGATGTAGCCGTTGTTCTCCAAAGGTCTGCTCCATAGGCTGGGTAACCCAGGATGAAAATTCTTTGTCTCCGGCTCTCACGTGCTCTTTCCAAGGCCTTCTGGACTGCTTTATCCCAGAGGAATATGGTTGCCAGAGTAGCTCCCAGATGGAGAGTCAGGGTTTGATATAGCTGTCGATTTAATCCACTAATTGCTCTGAAATAGAAACCAAGGCCTAGTATTAGAGTAAGGAGCTGACTCAGAGCTAGAAGGGAGGGATGTGGAGCTGTGGGTGCGTTCATACCAGGCTAAGCGCAGAAAGAGCTGCATGGCTACATTATGTACTGTCCAGAGGCTGCCTTTGTCATTGGACTGGGGTTGGTGGCCAGTTTCTCCCAGTGAGGATCGTGATACAAGCGTTTTTGTGTGGTAGGTAACCTGAGCTGCCCCTGAGTGCAAAGCAGGAGAACTGGAGACCTGTGAACTGGAGATTGTACCAACATTTTAGAAATCCCTTTTAGCCATATTCGTGTGAAGACACTGCAGGCAGAACCAAGGGCATGTTTACCACTGTATAGTTATTTATTTGCTTATTTTGAGTTCTTCTGAATTGTATTGATTTGGCAATTCGAAGTTAAAAATCAGGTATTGATGTAATCTAATGCTGTAAACCTGATAAATGTGTCCTGTGCTGCCTCAGGTAAATAAAATCATTACTAGTCAATGTAAGATTTCCTAAATTGTTTTAGGTGCTTGTCATTCAGGAATTACCAGCATTTTGTACAGAGTATAAGCTTCCATAGCATGGAATGCTGACATAGCTTTCTACATGAAATTTTCAATGGTAGGGCCCTGCAATGAATTCAGCAAATATAATGCAGTTTGTCTGCATCTGCTGCAGAAGATGTTGTATAATATAATGGAAAAAGAATATTTTTGTTCTGCATGTCACCAGAAAATGTCAGCTGGAACTTCAATGCAGCACTCAGAGGTACTGCAGTGACTACAAAGAAGTCTTGTACTACATTATGGGGATTGTGTGACTTAAAAAACCAGACTAGAATAACTTTGTGACGCAAATCATCAAGCTGAAGACATAAACCCCTTAACTTGCAAATAAACTTGTACAGAAAACCAGTCTTCTGCTGTAATCATTTTTGAGCAGATGGGGCAGCTGCTGTGGTCATATCTGCCTCTGGTGGCCAGGTTCTGGAATGAGGTTCTTGATGTGCAGGTCTCTGGTCCTGCAGCAGATTGTGCCCTTGTGCTTCTCTGTCCATCACCGTTACTGAGATTTAGCAGAAGATGCTCATGGTCCTGTGAGCTGAAAATGGAAATTCACGCTTTGTGCTTCGAATTGACCATTTGCCACTCACATAATGGAATTTAAAGGAACATTGTCTCACCCTCCAGTTTAATTTTATATTAACAACTGTAACGTATGGTGGAAATTCTTTTCATCCTAAGGCTTTGCTGTACGTCCTTCTGTTCATTTAGAAATGGCAGTTTCAGTTTTAATGGCCATTGTGGTGTAAAGAAATGTGTGAAACAGAAGAAATAGTTCCTATTTTTATGTGGTCTGCAATAACTAGGTTTCCATACCCTGAATCCTGGCTTCTCTGCCCAGTACTTGCTATTTAGAGAGCCCAAATGGCATCATTAATAAGGCCTCTAAGCAAGGAATAGTGGCATTTCATGGCACACTAACTGTGATTAAAAAATACAGTTTCTTCATTTTTCTCTAAGTAAAACTTACAAAGGACTGAAGTGGAAAAAATGAGTATTTGACAGAGGAGAAAGAACAAATGACAGTGAAATAGAATAATTCCGAACTTCAGAAAAGTATTTTAATTTTTAATTAGTTTAATTGCAAAGGAAAAATAGTCACATTTTTCTCATTTTGATATGTTATCAGTAATCTCTGAAGAAGGCTGACTGATAGCAAGGTAGGCTTGAGGAAGGAAGAACAAATAAAAAGAGATTTTTATTAAAATGAATAAGGATCATTTTATTACAGGAAACAGGAGTCTGAATCACCTACCTCACAAAAGCAGCCTTAGTTGAATTGGCCATGAAACAAATGTAAATACAGAATTATAATAAAAATGCTGGAATGTTTTCTTAGAGGCAATCTGATCCTGTGTTGTGAGCCAAGCTGTCACCACACTACTTGTGACACACACTTGTCCTGTCTGGAGGCTCCACCTGCAATCTCTTCCATTGCTGAATTTTCATTACAGTTGGGGAGTTTCCTAATGCTCAGGTAAACTTGTGTGACTGTAATTTCAGCTTTTGTAGGCACAGAGAAGAGCTTCTTTCCTTCTTCGGATGTGCAGTCTTTTCCCATCGTCTCTGCACTAAATAATCCCCATCCTTTCCAACTGTCTCTAGGCCATGTCCTTCAGAAGTCTGATCATTCTTCTGCTCTTTGGCATTTCCTCCAACTTGTCCACATCTCTCTTGAGCTGCTGATACTTTAGGTGAAGCCTTCCCGGTGTGAAATGGTTTGGACAGATTCCTGTGTCTTCTGTGCAACACTCCTGTTAAGTGCCTTTCTTTCTTTGCTTTCTCTGCGGCTGTATGATATTGTTGACTCACACTGGGCCTGTAAATGAAGTAACAACTTGGGCTTAAATTCTGTTTGTGGTATTTCACATGCAGAAACAAAGCAAGCTGGCATCTAGCATCACTCTTGCTAATCTCATGTCTCATTCTCTTACTCATGAATTTAACGCAAGTAGCCTTTCATGGAGGGAAGTATTTAAATGCTGCCCATCAGTGAGGAAGAGTGTTTGGGAGCTCAACAGATCCCTCAGTGGTTGTCCTGAATTTCTGAATCTCTAATGTCTCTGAAGACTCATTATTAATATCCAAAAATAGGTAGGTTTTAAATACAGCTATTCTGTACTGTTTTAAAATTCCATCTCCCTGAAAACTGGTGCAGTGAAATGAGGAAAAAAACTAATGAAAAAAAGTCTGCTACAACATCCTGCTCAGTGTTGTAAAAATCAAAATGTGACAAGGTGGATTTATATAATTGATATGTATTATTACCAGGTCCACTTTATAAAGTGTTTGACAGAGTTTGTAATGTTAAATTGACAACATCCCAATAGCTTGGCTGAGATCCGATGGGCAGTAGTTTCTTCCTGTTGTAAAAGCAGGGGACTGCTTAGCAAAGCTATTGTAGTGCTGAAAGTGGTCAGCATGGAGACAGGGCTGATACTTAGGCACAACTGCAACAGGTATCTTTCATGTTCCATTTTCTTCCAGTTGCCAGTTCAGCTCAAGCTGGTGAGGTGGTGCTGGCAATTTTAAAGTTAAAAGAAAAAAGTGGGGGAAAAAAAGGGAAAAAAGGGTTCCCTATCTGTCAGAACTAGGGCAATTCAGGCTGGGTAGATACCCGCCCAAGCAGATGCAATCCTCCTCACACTCATGGCTTTGTGCCAGTACAGAACGTCCATCCCCAGATCAGAGTGAAAGAAGACTGCTGTACTGGGAAGCTTCTCCCAGGAATTTGTATTTGTGGTTCTGATGGGATGACAGAGATGCAAAAAGGATTTAAAAGGTACTAGAATGTATGTTCTGTAATTAAAAAATCTCCTATGTGGCCAGTAGTACCTAGGACAGGTAGGCTCATGTCTTTTGTACACTACTTGAAAGATGTATTTCCCAAGAACTGTGGAGGTGAGGTCAAGAAACACTCTGTAACTAACATGTCTTACATAAATATCCCATCATATCTGTTTGTCTCGTGTCTAAAAATTTGCTTCAGGCTTCAGTGGTTTTCTGCTACACTAATGATCAGCCTATCCTAGTGAGATTCCAAACTATCCCCATTCAGGAGCTACTCTTTGCAGAGCCTGATGCTTTTCCTCCATGACAAAGCAGAACTAATCCAAAACTTGAAATGAGCACATCTTGGCTTTTTCATTTCTTGTTGATAAAAGTCTTGATTTGCTACAGAAAACACTTTAGGGCTAAAACAAATAAGTTTTCATGGCTTTCTAGAGTACCAGAAAGACAAACTGTCTAGGAAAACTTGCAAATATTATATATGTATATTCATATATCTCAGTCTAAATCCATCATACAGTAAGGTTAGGAATATTTTGACATGGAGAGTTTAAAATATATATAATAAATAGAGTAAAATGAAACGTATGAATAGGTAAGTGGGTGGGAAGCAGGGATTGCTGTGACTGGCAGGAATTGCTCTATACTACTTATTTTTTCTTATTATCTATAATTCTGTAGCAGCTGTAAGCTTCATTCAAAAACAAAGTATTACTGTGATGGTTTAAAGTCATGGAATGGAACTGTCTAAAAGCACCATGGCGATAGCTGTATTTGGAATTGATCACTGTGTTCCAAGAAGCCCGTGAATGGGCTGGGGAAAGTCTGGATGAGAGCAGTCAGGCATCTGGAAAACACAGCCCATGAGGAAAGCTTAGAGAGGGTTTCATGTGCTCAGTCTTGAGAAGAGAAGGCAGAGAGGAGATATGGAAACCAACGTGTGAAAGGCTGAAGCAGAGCAGCAGAAGTTAGGCTGCTGTTTACAAGATAGAAAGGCAGCTGGGGGTGGACAGACATCCGGAACCATTTT
>NW_009934474.1:6409-12894 GCF_000696875.1 Nestor notabilis
CAGCAGGAGATTGGATTGCCTTCTTGTGGGATCTCTGTTCAGGGAGAGCTTTGGCAATGCCCTGGGCAGTATCTGTGGGGCATGATGGGGATTTCGCTGATCTCACAATGCAGAATTAGATGGTTTTCATAGTCCATTTGCTGTTTTCTACATTCTGTTCAAAGTGATGTCCATACCCATGGCAGGGAGAAAGCAGAAGCACCCGTAGGAAGGAAAAAGAGAAAAAAAGGCAGCTTTGGTAATGTCAATGCATAGTTTGTCAACAGAGAGAAGTAGTGATGGAGGGAAGAATGGAGGAGTTACTCAAAGATGGCAAGAAGCAGAATTTTGCCAGCTTGCTGCCATCAGCCATGGTGTGTAGGTTTCATCCAGCAGGAAAGTCCTGAGGTGGCTGTTTACTGCAAAGGCCAGAGCTGGGTCTGTATATACCCTTTAGATAAAGGTATGCCAGTCCTAAGCAAAAATCTGTTCAGTTGCCCATGCTGAGTTAGCAATATTGGGAATAAACCCCACAACTCACCTCTTGTTATTCACCCAAAAATGACTTTCATGAGCACATCTGTAAGGATAACTTGCCAGGGTGTTATAAAGACTAGAGTCAGAAACAACAGGAAACTGAAGAAAAGAGTCAAAGCAGGATTTTGGATTTTGAAGGAGACTTTTAAAATGAGGTGGCTTTGGAGCTTTTATTATCTTTGTCTTTTACTTGAAATTCACAGATAACTTCCAAGATCCTGTGAATTCTTAATGAACAGGTTTTCACAGGCATAGCAGCACTAACTACCCTTTTTCCTGACAAAAGGACGCCAGGTCAATGAATCTCTGACCTGAGTAAATGCTATAGTCTATCCTGATTTTCTTTTCAGGGGGGACAGGCTTTCAAAACAAACCTAAAACTGAAAGCTGCTAATTGAGAACTGAAACCATGCAGCAAATTGGAATGCCTTTTCCTCTGGAAGAACAATTTTGCTCTCTGTGTGGTGGTGTTTTGCAGCTGTTAAGTGCCCACCTCTCCAAAGGTGCTCTTCCCGGAGCACCTGCCTCCTCTTCCTTTCTTTCTAGAAGCATTTCTCCTGTTCTTCCAGTATCTCTTCCCCATAATTTCCAGACAATAAACTACTTTTTTACTCTTAAAAACAATTACAATAAAGACACAGCAAGTGAACAACTTGATGGGATGTAAATGTGAGTGAAACAAAAAAGGATATAGGTATTGTCTGTGGCTCTGTTAGGGAAGGGATGTTGCTGATTTCTGCAAGAGGTGCAGTATTCCAATGCTCACTATGACTCACCTGTTTTTCCCTCTGTTCCTTACAGCCAGATGGCATGAAACAGCAAAGGCCAAATAATTCATCATTCCACAGACTGGTGGTGATGGACTGGTCCCCAGAAGAATCCAGGCTGGTTGAAAATCTTTTCAAGTGCTACAGGTAAGACAGTTCCTTCATTTCTAATATTGCAGAGCTGAGTTTCTGAATGCTGCAGTGAAATGTCAACTGCTAATAAAATCCTGGTCTTGACAGGTAAAAGTCAGTCTTTTCTGGGATTGTTTTATAAACCTTTGACTTTATGCTTCACAACATAGCAGTGTTTCTTTAAAAAGAACAACATCACAAGCAGCCTACAGCTAAACCATGAAGAACAGTTAATTGCCCTTCAACTAAAATAACTCCATGAGCAATCAATCAATGAAGAACAGAGAGCAGCCCTATCTGCCAGTCATCCACAGCCAGATGACTGTTTGGAGGACCAGCACTGCTGCCTTCATTGGATTATTGGGTCACAAATAGACCAAATAACCAGCCCAGCCTTTCACATGACACGTGTTGTGCTCCTTCCTCCAGATTGTTGTCATATGGCTGTTGATTGTGCATGACAAATACATAAAAAAGCCATTTCTCAGGCTTGATGATCCAGTCTGCCCAGGCTTGGTTTGATGGCCAGTTGAATGACATGAAAAGGTGCAGTTGGGGGTGACAGGATGGGAAGAATGATAGAAATTCTCATGAGTATTCTTACAAATCCCCAGAAGACAGCTCACACTGGGACACCCAGGTCAGGTGCTTGTGGAATCAGCTGTTCTTTCATATAAGCCCAACATCTGTGATGTTATTTGTGTTATTTTCATTCTTTTGATTCACACTGACAACCAGGTTGGAGATTACTGGGTTGCCTGAGCTACATTATGGTGCTACACATGGCCTTGATGAAGTCCTGTTTATTTACAAAACATGAAAAAGTCTTCTTTCCTAGAGTGTTGGGTTAAGTAAAGCTCAGACTTTGCACAGTGCTTTCACCAAAGCCAGTATTTTAACAAAAATAACCAACAAAAGTGCACTCTCAAAGTTTTCTCTTGCCTCATTAGTCACAAAAAGCCATTTTCCTTTCTCCCTGACATGTGCATGTGTTTGGTTTTCTCTCTCACACAAACACAAAGCTCCAGATTTCAAATGCCCTTTTGGCACTTTCTGTGTCAGCCCAAAGGGAAGCCATGCGGATAATGTGCAATGTACAGAAGCTTTGCCATGTGCTTGTCATTGTTTCAGCTCTCTGATTCTAGAGAGGCATTTGTTAGTCTTTTTGTGCTTATTTTAAGGAACAGTTATGGTTATCCACCAATTTCTGTGAAATTCCATGAACATATCTTCACTTCAGCTTAGCAGGACATTCACACCAGTAATATGAACACTGATTTTACCTAAACATCTCCAGTGAAACGTTTTGAGGATGCATCATTCTTTTTAGGGTCTTCATATTTCCTTGTTCTGAAAAGCAACCTTCCTCCCTGGTATGTCAAGGACATGTGCTCACTGCCTGGACTGGTTTTGTACATTTTATCTTTGTATTTATTTCCTTGTGTGAAAATTGGCCTTTTGAACAATAGGATACCATGTGTAGCACATGGTGAGATCTGAAAGCCTTCATTTTAAAAACAATTACATCCTAAATGCATCTGTCAAGCGAGTGGAAAACCTCTATATCAAGTAGGGCTGACAAAACAGATGAAAATGTAATTGTTTCTGGTTTAGTCTCCTATTTTCTTCATGAGGTTAAAGCCTTTCCTAATGGTACTTGGGGTGGTTCCCTACATCCCACTGACTTGCTCCAATGGACTGAATAAATCATTTTATCTTTGTGCACAGATAATGGCAGTTTTTACCTTCACTGTGTGTCAAGAGGCCAATGTGCTCAGTGTATGTCAAGTATGAGAAGTTGTTTATTATAGTCATCGTAGGCAAAATGCCAGAAACTGCTAATTGGACAAAACGCAGAAACACAGAGTGTCACCAGAGACTCCACATCTTTTAGCTGTGCTGTCCTGCACAAATCTAAGGACTAAGTTCTGCAAACATTGACATTGCAACTGACAAATGGGGCTGTGAAACCATTCATTCCTCATGCACCTGGGCCAGTCTTCAATGCAATGTTTTTAGTTTTTAGTATTAAATGTTGATATCATTTCAGTAGGGGAAGATGAGAGTAATGGAGCAGGTTCCTTCCTCAGTGTTATCCAGGCACAGACTTTTTATTTTTTCATGTACTTCTGAGCATTGTCATAAATTGTCTGTCTGCAGAAGTTGAAAATTCTTCTTGAGACTGGATCTGAGTAAGTATTACTGCTGTTCTGCAGGAGTGTGGGCACTGACCTCGCTGAAATGAAGTTACTTGCTCAGAGTCACATGAGAAAACAGAATTAATTTCTTTAATTTCAAGTCATATTTTGACTCCCACACTTCCTCTCTCCTTAACGTTATTATTACTACTAAGTACGTATTCTGGTATAGTGTGAGGCATGGTTAGGTCATAGTTGCTGGCTGTGTGCACAACCTATCATGTAAAGTCGTTTCCACTGAGAAAAATAAACATTGAAATAATTGGGGGGAAAAAACAGGATAAAATGAGCCCCAAAAGGCAGTCAGCTGGCAAAAATGGGCTTTGACTCTTCATCTGTGAGAGGATCAAAACTAGTCTGATCTATAAAACCCTCAAGCAATAAACAAGCAATGAAAAAGCAGCTAAACAAGTGAGAAATGTCATGGCTGTTTGTTGGCAGGCGTGTTATCCACAGAGAACCATCACAGCCCAGCCCTCCTGTGTGACTCAGAGCAAAGGCTGTCTGCAGCCGGTGGGACTGGCTCCCTCTGCTCAATCAGTGGCTTCCTGAACAATGAGGGGAAAAAATAATGAGAACTATGATGAATAATATCCTTATAAAAATATGAATTTAATTGCTCTAATTGCTTGAACAATGAATTGTCAAGTGCTTAGTACAGACTGTAATGCAGGAGAACTGGAGAAGTCAATAAATTAACAGGTAAATAGTTCCCCTTTGCTTGCATCTTCACATCCCACACTGGGAACTTCAGATCCTGTTTCCAGACCAGAATAGGAGCAGGAGCTCCTCATACGATTATGTCATTTATGTGACTTGCTACATCAGGACAGTAATGGTGGGAGAAAGTGTAATGGAGTTTACATGACTCCCCTGTGCAGTTCTAAATCTCTTAGACCAAGCTGCTCATGTGTCCAACCTGTAACAGAGTAATAGCTGATAAAATCAGAGGAACCACTGATATTTGTGGACTGGTGTTATTGGCTTAATCCCCTAAAAGCAAAAGGGAGCGTTTTCTACAACCCAGCACTGGAAAGTACTTTGTCTTGCAAATATGCCTCAGTTTCTCCTAAGGATCCTAATCCCAGAAGCAAAGCTACCATCTGCCTTCCCGAGACCCACCAGCCAATACTGCTGCAGCGATGGACACAGCTCCTCTGGGCAGGACTGAATCCACAGGTCATGTCACAGAGGAAGCTAATAGGTAAAAATAGGTGTCTAGATAATAAGGCATTGCATCTCATTACCAGTTCCCTGAGAAAGCCAACATCCCTCTATCATTCCTCTCAAAAGGATGCTTTCTTATAATTACATATCACTTTATTAGGCAGCTGAAGCAAAGAGCACGTTTGATGCTAATGAAGTGCTGCTGTGGTTGAGTCTGTCACTATTTTTGGAGCCACACATCTCCAGCACTTTTGATTGGGTGAGGGAGGCTTTGGATGTCTCCAGCTTCTGCTGTGGGGGCTGCACAGGGAAAAGCAATGACTCAGCGAGCCAGGACTGCAGAGCTGGTTACATGCTCAGAATGAGAAACGCCGCGGGACAGCGAGAACACGCACAAAAGCTCTTTATGTGGTGGAAGTATTTTTCAGGTAGTGGACAGCATCATCTAGATCAAACAATCCTTCTGAATATTCGCTTTGTGTCGGTTATCTGTCCGGTCCTTGTTTTTCCACTTTTCCACCCATTACCTCAGAGCATTTCAGAAAAAAGCCAAGATTTCACAGAACTCCAGGAAAATATTCCCGAGGTTAGGAGTGAGACACGTCACAGCTGTCCACCAGCACCAATCCTGACGCAGACAAGGGCTTTGCCAGCTCCATTTTCTGCAGCAGAGCTGAGGAGCTGCTCAGCATCACAAAGGCATCATTTGGTGTTAAAATCTGACTTATCAGCCAGTGCCCCTGGGAACAGGCCTGCTCCCACCCCACTTTGTGCCAACACCAGCATTCAGCTGGTCCCACAGTGACTCAGTTCAGGATCTAAACAAAAATACTAATTCCTCCCTCTCTCCCCACCTCACAGGGTTGTTACTGGTCACCACTAGTCAGCCAAGGACAGGACTGGGGCAAGGGAGGCACCGGTGGCACCGGCAGCACCTGGGACCGTTTCTGCACATCAGGACCTGTTAGGACAACTAAATTACATTACCACATCACTTCCTGACAGCACACTGGCAGCCAGAGCCTCCCCTTCTGTAAACAAGGTTAGTGGTTCCAAGTATCATTTCGTGTCTTCTGATACACAAATGAGGAATGTATCAGAGTAATCAATAATTATAGAAAATACGATTGTATCCAAATGCCTCCTTACTCTGAGAATGCCCCACAGGGCTGTATTGTTACTACCTCTCTTCCTGGAGAGGAAGCGATGACTGAAGCATTAGCACCTCTTACCTGTTCTCTTAGACTGCAACTGTGTGACCACATCTTGGTTTGCTACAAACTACTTTAATCAAGCCTTTTACTTACTGGTTTGGGACTTTTCTTGTGTAAGTGTTTCCATATACAACTTTTACTAGGAGTGAGCTTTCTAAGCATATTAGGTTAAGATCTTTCTTTGGTAGTACCACTAAACGTATCTCGGTCCTGGCAGCGAGATGTACGCAACGCTTATGTATCTTCTTAGAGCTGATTTATGTAAACAGGCCAGTCCCACCACTGCAGTAAAAGCTCATGTCAACTAAAGAAACCTCTGACTATACCATTATCCATATAAAACACAAGATGTACCTCATCACAGTCATAGTTCCAGTGACAGGGGAGAACAAAGAGCACCCTTCTGGAGCAGATACATCCCAGAGAGCCACACATGTGCACCCAGCCCACAGGCCAGGAGCACTGCACCCGGCAGAGCTTGCTCCCTGGCT
>NW_009934474.1:12938-16989 GCF_000696875.1 Nestor notabilis
GGCCACTGTTAAACACCTCTGAACTCTGCACCACCAGCCAGCATCAGCTCTGAAGATGCCTGTAGCCCCTTGGTGCGGGAACCCACTGAGCCCGGTATTCTGCAGGTGTGGGAGCTTCCTCAGCAGCTCTGGAGTACTTGAATTCTGATTTGTCCTCTCCAGTGAGCGTGGCTGGTGTGTGACATTGAGGCCCCCACCTTGCTGAGGTTCTGTTACTCCCTTTTCTCAAAGCTGGCATGGATTTGATGGAATCTTTACTCCCTGTCAAGTCTGACCCCCCTGGCTACTTTCAGCTAAGAATTAATAGGAAGACAGATGGTGCCATTACATAAGCCTCGGTTCCTGTCTAAGGCTGGCTAAGGAAGAGCTGAAGCGTGCCAGATCTGTTAGTCTGTACATCCTCAGTCCTTGTAAGAGCAGAGCTATTGCTGCCCGAGCATCCTTTTTCCAGTATCTGGTGACTGACCTCAACAGATAAAGAAACCACGCACAACCTCCTCATCTCCTTCCTGCCAGGTTTTGAGACAGAATATTTGTTGAGACTCTGGAAGTTACCCAGATAGGAAAATAATTTCCAAGAAATAGCTTCTGGAATTTAACTCATTTCTGAGCCTATGGAATTGGGAATGATGCTTTTACTTTTTGATCAAAGCAGGTAGTATTCTTCCTGACTAAAAGTGTTACATCCCACATGGATAAACAAAGAATAGGAAATAAAGATGGGATTTGGGAAGGGACATTCCAAATTTTGCTCTGGTTCTGGGGATGGTACATTACCCTCCATATATCCCCAGTGTTTCCACTTTAAACTGCAAGGCCGAGCTCTAAGAAGTTGCTGTATTTGCAGAGGTTTATGTGGTGACTGATGGATCAAAGCTGTTCCTCTCAACCCCACTGTACACCCCCTGCTCAGGAGTTATCACCCAGCAGTGGTTTGTCACCAAGACCTGCTTCTTCACAACAGATACCCAAAAAGCACTGGTTTCGGCACATGAAGGGTGCAGAGAAATCCACCAGCACAGACACCAGGCTGGATTTTATTCTGCAATGGGATGGGTGTCAAGCCAGTACTTCATCCACTGTCCAAAACAAGATCTATTGTTTTTACTTTGCCCATTTCTACCTCCCCAATTTATTCAGTTAAGAAAGCTGAATTCCTGTTTATACTAGTATTAAAAAGCCCCAACAACTACAAACCAAAACCAACTAAAACCTTCACCGCTCTAAATTCTAGTCAGCAGACTAGAAGAAGACAGCAGAGATCCTGGTTTTTCCTTCAGATTTAATGTGGTGCTTTCAGGGCAGTTAGAACACCAATTTGTGAGGATAGACTCCATTTGAGAGACAGAATGTGGAACGCAGGTACCCACGGAGCTGAGGCACCTTCTTGATTCGCGCCAGGATCTGGGAATCCACCGCCTTCTGGTCCGACTTGCGCTGCTCCGTTATCTCGTATTTCTAGAAAGTACAAAGAACAATGTTAAAATCCTGCAGACCCTTCCGAGGAATAAGAAAATTCAGGGCAACCCCCCAGTTCTGGCACTGTCAAGGAATCTTGTCTCTCTATTTGTTCTAAATAAGGCAGCAAGAGACCAGAGGTGATAGGGAGAACCGGAGCCACTCTTTGGCTCACACTGCTGATATTGGAGGCAGCAACACACTGTCCACAAACACTGAAGTTGTTTCTCTGTCAAAAAAGATCTTTACCTGGAATTACCACTGCTGCTGTTCTGCTCAGGTACAAGCAGGAAAGAATCTCCAAGTTTAAAAGGGGTTTATCTCAATGCTGCCAGATTAATTTATTTTAATGGCATTATCCTGCTTACTGAGGGCCACTTAAAATTCCATTGTCCATTTGTTTAACGGGATTTCCCCCTTCCAGCCTGGCTTTACCTAACAAGGGCACTTGGAAAGAAGAAACAATCATGTTCCTTACTTCTTTCTCAGTGTCAAAGATCTCGCCTTCCTGGTGCTTGGGCTTCCGCAGCCTCTTCTTCTTGAAATATGCATCAGTGAGATGCTTGGGAATTTTTACTCCAGAGATATCCACCTTTGTAGATGTAGCAATAACAAATTTCTGATGGGCCCTACGCAGAGGGACACGATTGACAACCAAGGGTCCTAAAGGCAGAGGAACAACATAAGAGAGACCAAGGTCAGCTTTCCTGGCAACAACCGCTGCTTGTATGTTAAATTTCATGCCTGTTTCTTCAGAGATACCTACAACTAATACCAAGCTATCAACAAAGCCTCTCACACAGCCTCTAGAGAAGCCAGATAACGCTTCCTCATCTTTTCCAGAAGCTTCATTATCTCCCCTCCACCCCCTGAAAGGTCACAAAACGTGGTTCCATGTAGTTAAGCGAACACACGATGAGCCAGACAACCCATATGCAGATCTGTGCGCTACTGACCACAGAGACAAACTGCCGCTTAAAAACCAAAACACCGAAACAACCCAAATGCACAAACAAACAAAACCTCATCATCATCGCACTTAGGTAGAAGTTTTTTACCTGTAACAAGCAAAAGGCCAGTATCGAGCTGCTTCAAGAAGACGACACGCTGCAAAGAGATGAGACACGACATCAGGCCCCGGCTCTGAAATACTGCAGCTGAACAGGGACCGTGCCCACACCCGGCCCTGTCACTGGTACAAGCATCAACAACCCACCCAGAGATGCAACCATTCTGCAAGCTGAGCTACCAACACTGCCCAGAGCACAGCACTGCCAGACATACCTCACCTACAACAGATCCTGACTCTTCACCCTCTTCATCAGTCAATGCTGAGCAAAGCCAGTGAGTATGTTTATGAACCTTGGCCTATTCTACAAGACAGCAGACATCCTGTCAGCCTAATCCTTGGTACAAGTTAAAGGCAGGAACTACGTAAAAACCAGAAAGGCACCGCAACGTACCCCATGGTCAGAGCCATCCCCCAGTTGCATTTTGTTCTTTCTGGTCAAGTTTTCCATCTCCAAACAGCCTTCTTTTCAAAGCCAAAGAATTCCAGAAAATAAAGGATGCCAGTTTAGTGCACCATGAGCCTGCACACTTCTCTGCTACTCAGCAGAACTCCTGTCATTTGTCTAATCCACTGGGCTAGCCTGTTTTACTTCCAGCTCTGTATGGAACAACATTAGTTTAACAACTGTTTCCCTTAAAGGCAGGATGAGAAAAAGCACCAAGACAAAATTCACAACAGATCTGCAGGTTCATGTCTAGTGGCTGAGCAGCATCCCGTGAAATCAGCTGGTGAATTTAAGATGCCTCTGCTCAGCCACAACAGGTTCAGCACAGAAATGATGCAAAAGCCACTGAGAGTGAGCAGGACGAAGCTCTGGCTTACCTTCCCTCTGTGACGACCAGTCAGCAGGATCAGAACAGTCCCTGGAGTGATGGTGGCCCTCAGCCGCCTCTTGTGCTGGCTGAAGGGCTTCTTGCCATGACTCAAAAGCTTGCGAGGAACATCCTCGGTGGGATAGTACCTGGGCTGGAGAGAGGAGGAAGTGTTGTACCAGCCTGCATGCCACAGGAAAAAAAGCTTTTGGGGCAGTTCAGATTTTTCCTCTTGTAAGAGATAGAATCCCTTTTGGAAAGACTTTTTTTCTGCTGCAGCTGGCACTTTAGGAACACAACGAGTATTTTCTGTACATTTATGCAACAGTGAAATGGAATCATATCACAGAACCACAGAATGGTTTGGGCTGAATGGACCTTAAAGCTCATCCAGCTCCAACCCCTGCCACGGGCAGGGACACGTTCCACTAGAGCAGGTTGCTCCAAGCCCCTGTGTCCAACCTGGCCTTGAACACTGCCAGGGATGGGGCAGCCACAGCTTCTCTGGGCACCCTGTGCCAGCGCCTCAGCACCCTCACAGGGAAGAGCTTCTGCCTCAGAGCTCATCACAATCTCCCCTCTGGCAGGTTAAAGCCATTCCCCTTGTCCTGTCCCTACAGGCCCTTGTCCAAAGCCCCTCTCCAGGTTTCTTGTAGCCCCTTTAGACACTGGAGCTGCTCTAAGGTGTCCCCTTCAGGAGCCTTCTCTT
>NW_009934474.1:17004-17643 GCF_000696875.1 Nestor notabilis
GGCTCCAGAGCAGAGCTGCTCCAGCCCTCACAGCAGCTCCGTGGCCTGCCCTGGACATGTTTCCAATCCAGCACAGCAACACCAATGGCAGAGGAGCCACTGGTGCCTACCAACCATCCTCCAAGCTCCCCTGCACTGCCCCAGCCCAGAGCTGCATTAAGCCAAAGCCACAAATAACAGCACTGACCCGTGAGCTTTCTCTTACCATTTTGCGGATTTTCACCACGCGGCTGCCTCCATTCTTGTCCCCACCCACCGGCTTGGTGATGGTTGTGCGGGGCTTCTTCTTCTTCTTCTTTTCTATCTATAGGTGAAGAAAAGGGAGAACATGTGACATTTCAAACCAAAACCGCCCTCAGAAACCTGACAGTTCAGACAGTGTTTATTGTCCTACCCTTGTTTCTGGAGCAGTGTACTTGCGCTTGTACAGTGCTTTCCTGGCGTACATGGCTGACCGGGAATACCTCCCAATGCCGCGGGCCAGGACAGGATTCCGGCTGGCATGATGCTTCTTAACCTTCTTCTTCTTCTTCTCTCCTCCTCCTTTCTGGATTGGCTTCTGCTCCAGCGGCTTCTTCTCACCCGGCTTTTTCTTGGCCGGTTTTTTCTCGGCCGGTTTTTTCTCGGCCGGTTTTTTCT
>NW_009934475.1:0-1284 GCF_000696875.1 Nestor notabilis
TTGCCCGGGTGGGCGCAGCCCCGGTGCCACGCGCTGCTGTCTCGGCAGGGTGGCATGTACGTGTTCCAGCTCTTTGACAACTACTCGGCCAGCGGGATCACGCTGCTGTGGCAGGCGTTCTGGGAGTGCGTGGTCATCGCCTGGGTCTATGGTGAGGCCATGGGAGGACACGGGGAGGGGGACACACAAAGGGACATGGTTGCTCCATGGGGCTGACCCCCTTCTCCCCATAGGTGCCGACCGCTTCATGGATGACGTGGCCCGTATGATCGGCTACCCTGCCCTTCATGAGGTGGTGCTGGGCCGTGGTTACGCCGCTGGTCTGCGTGGTGAGTGGGGCCGACACGTGTGTTCATGTGTGTCCTCGCATGTCCTCGCGTGTCCTCGCTGCACGGGCACTGGGCTCCCCCAGGCGGCTGCTTCGGGCACGGCAGCCACGGAGGGACACGCGGGGCGTTCGTGTGTCAGGGTCACGGGGTGACACACATGGGGTGTCTGTGGCCGCCATCCCCTCGCCCTGTGGGACCTCATCCCATTCTCTGCACCCAGGGCATCTTCGTGTTCCACGTGGTGAACTACAAGCCACTGACCTACAACAAGACATATGTGTACCCGTGGTGGGGGGAGGCCATCGGCTGGGTCCTGGCGCTCTCCTCCATGTTCTGCATCCCCTGCACCCTCCTCTACAAGCTCCTGCGCTGCAAAGGCTCCCTGCGCGAGGTGAGGGGCGCTCCTGCCTCCGGCCCACCCTTCTGCCGTGTCTCTGTCTCCCCTCCCATCCCCATCCCAGTCCCGTCCCCATTCAAATCCCAGCCTGTCCATGTTGCCACCTCAGTCCCATCCCCAGCCAAATCCTGTCCCTGTCCCCATCCCTGTCTCATTCCCAGCCTCACCTGAATTCCATTCTTGCTTAGGTCACTGTCTCAGTCCCTTCCCCATCTGAATCCCATCCCTATTCCTCTTACTCTCAACCAAAATAGTCCCTATCTCATCACTGTTTCAATCACATCTCCATCTCCCCCTGTCCCCTTCTCGATCCCATTTCAATCTCTTCCCTATCCTAGATACACTCCAATCTCCATGTAAGTCTTTTTTCTGTCCTTATCACTCTTCCATCAGAATCCCATCCCTGTCCCCATCGCTGTCTCACTCCCAACCTCACCCAAGTGAGGCACCCAATTGAGACATCGCTGTCTTAATCCCGTCACCATCTCAGTCCCGTGCCTGTCTCAATCCTGTTTCAATCTCTTCCTCATCCTGGTCTCGCCTCCATCCCCACCCAAA
>NW_009934476.1:0-357 GCF_000696875.1 Nestor notabilis
GCTGAGGCGAGCGGGTTCTGCTCCTGGGTGTGCAAACCAGAACCTCACCGCATGCAGCTTCCAAAGTGGAAGTGGTAGTGGTGACCTCTTCTGGGAAGTGCTTGGGGTGCTGAGGTGTGTTACGGATCCCCAGTTAGTGACTGCTGCCCGGGTCACCTGGCTGTGTCTCTAGGATCCTCATTTGAACCAGAATGCCTGGAATAACCTTGAGAAGTACAGCAGAAGCTTGGCAAGGAACAACAAGAATGTCTATGTCTGCACAGGGCCCCTTTTCCTGCCCAGGTAAGCACGAGGACCGAGCTGGGATGTGTCGTGCTGGGCAAGGACAGGAGGCAGAGGAGGGGATGCAGCCTCTTG
>NW_009934476.1:488-2394 GCF_000696875.1 Nestor notabilis
CCAAAGGCCCTGCTCAGCAGCTACTTCTACAATCAGTTTGTGCATTTCCCACATAGTTGATTGTTTCATGAGTAAAGGTGGGTTTCTCGAGCTACAACGTAACCAAGTTGCTTCTGTTTGCAGTGCTTAATAATCCAAGTAGTAGATTATTAGATTAACAAAGGAGACTTGCCGATTAAAGCTTTAAGGTATTTCTCCACTTAAGAACATGACTTTATTTGCAAAGATCTTCGTGCAGTGCTAAAGAGCAGCTGTCTCCTGCTGAGATCTCTTCAGCAGCAGGAAGCAACTTGGGCTGTTAAAGAGAGAAAGCAGGGAAGGGCTTTGGGCAGAGCAGACTTCACCCAGCTCAGCCTCACCGTGTCACGTAGCCTGTTTCAGCTGTGTTTTTACACCCCGTGCCCTGCCGTGGGGTTGGGGTTCACTTTGGAGGGTTGGGGGGGGAGCTGAAGGGGTGAACGTGGAACCAGACTAGGAGGTAATGTGGGATGTTGCTGTTGATGCAGGCTGGAGGCTGATGGGAAGATGTACGTCAAGTACCAGGTGATCGGGAAGAACAACGTGGCTGTACCCACCCACTTCTTCAAGGTGCTCATCTTGGAAAAGGAGAGTGGGGAGATCGAGCTGCGCTCGTACGTGATGCCCAACAGCCCTGTAGATGACAAAATCCCTCTGGAACGGTTCCTGGTCCCCATCGAGAGCATTGAACGAGCCTCAGGGCTCCTCTTCGTCCCAAACATCTTGAAGAGGACAAGTAACTTGAAAGCCATCACAGCTGGAAGCAAGCGTTGAACCCCAGCTGAGTACATGCAGGTATCCCCGGGGAAGGGACTGACAGCAGTCATACACAGGAGTAATAGTTCCTTGTGCAGTTTTAAATGTGGGAAACGAGAATCAAACCAATGTTCCCTTTACCCTTTCCCTCCTTCCGTGTAACAAACGTGCACATGCAGCTGGTCTCAAGGGCAGGTCCTGCAGCAGGGCTCTAGGTTGCCCCTGAGCTGCAGTACAGAGGTTACTCCCATGACTGCTCCCTTTGTGCGTGGCTCATCAAGACACAGAGGGAAGTTACTTAATTGCTGCCATTTAGCAGGGAAGGTTGGGAGCAAGATGGGTGCAGGAGAGGAAAGGCGAGGTTCCTGCCTTTCTGTGGCCAAAGGATTGTATGATTGTTTTCTTTCAAAAGATGGTTTTAGCAGTAAAGCTTTGAACACCCACACTACTGGTGGTTTCTTATCTGCTCTCACCAAAAGTCTGAATATCTCAGCAGGAGGAGGGGAAGACACAGCCAACTTTTCCAGCTGCTTTCCTGTTTGAGCTCACTGTAGGCAGAGCCTAAGGCATCACAGATGGAGCCAAACTAATGAGCTGTGCTGACGGGCTTTAGCACTGAGGTCCAACTGAAGCTCCAGCCCTTCCTGCTGTTGGGGAGGATGAAGCCTTGAGCTAAAGGGAGGGTGGGGGGAAGTCAAGCTGAGACAGAACCAGCTTCTTGGCATAAGGGTTAAGTTTTGCCTTAAGTCTGAAGGCCACAGGGCTCCAGAGGCACCGAGCATGCAGGATCTCTGGACACTGAGTGCCCATCCTCTGCACCAAGACACTCACACATGGACTTCAAGGCAGCTGAGATTCCTACTGCTTTATTCCCCACCCCAGATGCCTGAATGGTTGAGATCCTGCTGCCAGGCTCGTCCCAGCTGCAGAGGGGCAGCCACCAGCCCTTGGCAGGACCATGCAGGCAGGAGAGCGCAGACTTGCTGCTCCCAGCAGCAGCCAGAGGCTCGGTCGAGCAGCGCCTCCAGCTTTAGCCACCGTGTCTTGGCCCCGCCAGGCTCTTGGAGTGACGTGCCCAGCACCCCGTGTCTGAACAGCGGCTTTCCCCCCGCGGGCTCCACCGACAGCAGGG
>NW_009934476.1:2425-6246 GCF_000696875.1 Nestor notabilis
GCCAGCAGGGTCTGTGGCTTTCCTGCCCTCAGCTGTCGCCAGTGTCTTCACAGCCTCCTGGATGTGGGGCCTCAGCGCAGAGAGAGAGATGAGCAGAGCTTCCTGGAACAGACCCGGGTGTCAGGACCGCTGCTCCCTGAGGAGCTCCAGGCAAGCCGAGGTGTCACCGTGGGGAATGACCCGTGGGACACGTGTCACTGCTCTGTGCACACAGGCCTTGTGCCCCACCACACCGCTGGCACCTGCCCTACCTCTGTCCGGATGGTTCTGCTGCCCTGGCTGGGACACGTGTTCAGGTAGAAGTCAAACAGGACACTTGGGTCAGTGACCTCCAGGTTGGGGTCCACGTCAACTCCAGCTTCCAAACCCTCGAGACCTCCAAACACAACAAGGGCATGTCTAGGGGAGAGCAGAGGGACAGGGTGATGGGGAGACTGGCTCTTACCCCTGCGCCAAGGCAGATGCTTTGGGTGGATTAAGAATGGTCTTCACGTAAGTACTTCTCTTAACTTGAGCTGCAAGAAGCAGACTCATTTTTTCTGCTCATGTGGGTCTGTGTTTGAGCCTGCGCTGCTGAAGCAGGGAGCTGTGGCCCTTGATGATGATTCCCAATGCAACTGCCTCCCTAACAAAGCCCCGCAGCTCTGCACCAATGTGACAGTCCCTTCTACCAGCTCCAGAAAAATGGGAAAGGAATTGTCCTTGTGTACTTCCCCCACCTTGTTCAATGCAGAGGAATGTGCCTTGGTGTAAGAGTGAGCAGCAGAGCGCAGGAGGCAGCCTGCAGGTGAGTCTGCACTTGTATCTAGGAGCATTCCTGAAGAACACCAAGGCCACATTGCAGCTCTGCTGCCTGCACCAGGCCTCGCTGTGGGCTTGAGTGGGGCCAAGAGGGCAGGACACAAACCTGAAGGGAGGGAGAGTGGCCTCGTCCACGGAGCTGCCCCGCTCTGAGGTCCCGATAGAGAGATCGTAGCCTTCCTTGAAGGGGCACTCCGAAAACACAGCACCTGGGAAACAAGCACAATATGGGGCTATTTGCGTGGTTCCCTTGCCCGTGCTGTGTGCCTTCTGGACAGGCTGGAGCACTCCATGGGTGCGTGGTGCCAGCAGAAGGAACTGCTTCTCAGTGCCAGCACTGCATCAGGAGGCAGAAGAATGATTCCTCTTCCCCAACATAGTTCCCTTGCTGCAGGAATGTCTGGCACCCTTCTCCACTGCAGCACCTTTCCCTCAAAGCTCGAACAGGTGCCAGGAGCCATTCCTTGACTAACAGCTTATGATTTTCCTTGGAGCTCTATCCAACCGGAAGACAGGAAGAGGATTTTTGCAGGGCTCTTGAGCTCTGATGTCACTGCTGGCTTTGGTGTGAATGAGCGGGAGGTAGTTACTGTGGAAATGGAGACGCACTGGCTGGAGACGGAGGGCACTACTGCTGCAGCGTGGACATCTGGAGCGATGGTGAGTGGAGGCACAGGGCAGACTGGTGGGTCACTGGGCTGATCATGCCCCCAGCTTTAGCCTTTACATCTGACAGGAGCGAGCGCAGAGAATCCCTGCAGGTACTCACTCAGGCAGGAGGCAAGGCGGACGCTGTAACCCCAGTACAAGCCCGAGACTGTCCGGGGGTGCTGCGAGGACACCACGGTGCCTTTCCGCACTTTAGCTTCTGAAAGGGAAGCAAAGAGACCAACAGCCCCGGTGAGAGCTGGGTTTGAGCAGCCACACGCAGCAGTTTGTGCTGGAGCAGAGCACTGACTTCGTATTACAGCAGTAATGTGAAGCTGTCATGGGGAAGGGACCAACTCCTGCAGGACTGAGGCTTACAGATGCTGCTGGAGCAGTGGATTACCTGGCTTCTGGGGCTCCTCCAGGCGCACGGTGACTCGCAGACCAGGGTTCAGCTGTCTGTCGATCTGCACCTCCTGCAGCGACAGTCACCATCAGCAAGAGACATTTCTAGAACTGGGGAAGGTGTGAAAGGAAGGGAGCCCTCTGAGGAAAGGAAGGTCTCTTCTGGCCTGGGCCGGAATGAGGAGCTCTGTGGTCAGGGCTGGTGTGGTTCATGCAGTGCAGAGCAGGCTCAGGGTGCCTGGGTCAGCAGTCTGAGACCTATTTTGCTGCTCAAAGGTTCAAATCCAGCAGTGAAGCAATGACATGCTGCAACGGGCAGGCCTGCCACAGCTTGGGAAGCTACAAACATGGACAAGCCAGAAGGGACAAGATACCAACAAGCACTTAACCCTGTGCCAGCCCGCTCTGGCCTTCAGAAACCCAGCAGCACCCACCCTGCCTGCTTCAAATCTGCCAGAGAGACAGGGGAAACGGTTCTGGGCCCTGTGGGTTACAGACATACCTTCCTCATCCCACAGTTGACAAAAGAGCCTCTGCCTGGCTTAGTTGGCCGGTCCAACACTACACCTTCCCGGTACTCTGAGTCCTCATCCACCCGCATGTGGTGGGGGCTGTCCAGGGGGTTGAGCAGCCCTAGAACAGCACAGAGGAAAGCAACTGCTACGGAGAGGATGCAAAGAGCTGTGTAAGTACAACTGCTCTGCTGCCCTTTCCCTCTCTGGTCCAGCACACCACAGCTTGCACTGTGGAGTGGGGAAGAGTTACGCAATTCTGTGCATTCCATGCAAAACGAGCAAGAGCTCGGGACATGGAAGCCAACAGCTTGGGACAGACACACTTGAATCATTACCTGCAAACTGCAGATCCTCATGTTTTGGAAAAAAGGATTTCCTCAGGTACCTGTTTGTCAGAGGAGGTTGAAATGTAAAACCAGTTTTTACTGAATCCAAGCCTCAATTCTAGTCCTGTTCTGGCTTAAAGGAGCTGACTAGAGAGAAAAGCTCCGTAGTCAGAGCTCCCTCGTGTCCCAGATGTAACCTCTAATGTATCATATAGGTTCTAGCCTGCATTCACTGCCCTTGTAGTTAAACTCCTGAACCAGAAGCGTGGAGCAACGAGCTCCCGTGTTCCTGCAGAATTACACAATATACACAGAATTTGCCTCCTACCCCCAGAGCCTCCTGCATGAGGTACAGCAGTCGGTTCTGATGCATGGTCTGACTTACTGAGGGCACTCCAAGTACTGCAGGATCCGAGCCAGCTGCACGCAAGCCTTGCCTCTCTTCCCAATTCCTTCAAAATCCCCCTCCACACTCCTGCAAGAGAAAGGAAGCAGTTTGTGAACTCAATGCGAGACTGGCCAGGTCTCCGGAAGATGAAACCTTGCTCTTTAACCTGAAAATAGCAGCACACCCCTCACAAAAAGGCTGCTCAAGAGATAGAGGCTGCTACCAGATCAGATTTGGAACTCTCTCTGAGCCATGTCTCTCTCTCAGGTTTGTTTTTGACCTTTGTGTATTGACACAAAACACTTCCCGCAGAACAAGACCTTACTTCACATCCTCTCCGTGCTCGTCGAACACTACGATCTCGTCCACGCAGAAGACGGCACAGGCACGAGCGACCTGCCCCGCGAGGTACGTCCGCAGCTCCAGCGACTGGGCGTTGTTCAGGATGGAGCCCGGCAGGGCCACGCTCAGCGTGTAGCGCCGCCCTGGGGAGCAGAGCGCGGTCAGAGCGGGGACCGCTCCGCGTGCTGGTTTATTTACTGTGCTGCTGGGAAAGAGCAGCCCCCGTTTCTCAGCCACAGCTTTTCTCTTAAGAAAGGGCTTTTGCTGCACCGTGTTCGTGCCTGTTTCGCCTGTGGACTGATCTACAGCACATCTGTGCCGCTGTCACCTTCCCTACTTGTAAAGCTGACCGACTTAACCACCAGCTCTTCCACCCCAGGCCTCCCCCTGCGCTCA
>NW_009934477.1:0-41276 GCF_000696875.1 Nestor notabilis
TGGTCTCCGGGACGCGGCGGTGTCAGAGCGCATTAGGTCATACACGGCCCTGCGTCCTGCCGGGGGTCGGGGGTTTGTTCTAGCGGGAACCGGCGCGCAGCCCTGTTTCCGAGTTCGGGTGTGAATACCTGCCCTTGGCTCGGTGTCTTTTCAGTGGAGGCAAGTGGGTAACTCCAGCTTAAACGCTGGTGTAACCGTTAATGACCGCTGGAGTCCTCCAAGGTTAAGGCAGAATTTCACTTTAACACAGAATTTAAGTAAGACTGCTTGTTATGGAAGTGGTTGTCTGCGCTGTTTTAGTTCCCAGAATGTACAAACTGTAAAAAGGTGAGATTTTAAGGTTTTTTTCTGTACGCCATGCAAAAATACTCTAGCCTACTTGGGAAACATGTAACTGCAGCACGAGGGGCTGCGGTCAAAATCATAGAATCATTTAGGCTGCAGAAGACCTTTAAGTCCAACCATAAATGGCTTAGGAGTACCAGAAAGAGAAATTTTAGTTCAAGTCACTTATTAAAGCAATACATTCTTAAGTTTGCACAATACATCATGCTCCAGTTGAGGTGGTTCACCTCACCCACAAGGAAAAATACAGCAGAAGAGCAACTTCCTTTAACTGCCATGCAGCTTGCAGCACAGACCTATATTTCTTTAACTGCAGTTGAAGAATCTTCTTCAGCTATAGCTACAGTATTATAAAACATGCCCCTTAAATCAGAATTAACTATAGATGTAGGACCAAAGGCTACCAGTCGAGGTAAGACCTTGAACATCATGGTTAGCTGCCTTGAACATTGCGGGGGGAGGGGGTGAATGTCTATGTCTTTTGATTACAGCAACACCCTGAAGAGGTGGGTGACTGAAATGCATCTAGAATCTTCTCGAATCTTCGGTTCTGTTAACCTGATCTAACATTCTCAGGTATTGCAGATACACTTAGTGGAAAGACAGGGAAGCAACAATTTAGCAGTTATTTGTTGCAGACTTGCAGATCTACGTGCTTGATAGATTTTTATGATAAACTATTTATGGTTGAAAAAAATCTGACATGAATGTTCTTGCACATCTATCCTGTGCAGCTTCTCTCTAGACAAGGTGTATACCAGCAAGAGGCTTCCAGAGGAATAGTAATGTATGTTCTAGTTAATCTGCATTTACAAGGAAGGGTTACATCATCAGTGTGATATTCAGCCTTCTGTTATTATTGTTTAACCCCAGGAATACAGGCAGTGGAAAGGTTAAATAACTTTACCTTTAATTATATTCATTGTTATAAATTATATGACTATACTTTTTATACTTAAGGCAAATTGCTTTTTAACTAACAATAAAGAACAATGAAGCTGCTTGACTGGTTTTTGTGCAGTAAGCACTTCCTGCTCTTGGTGCTTATTGTTTTTAAAGTAAGCAATAAAATCTTGGCTGCTTTCCTTCATGTCACTTAAAAACCGGGTACACCTTTCTCAAATGCAGCTGAGGCAAGAGTTGCAATTACTGCAGGTCTGGAAGGCATTTTGTATATTTCTATGGTAGCATCACTTATTACTCATTGACTTAATGAACATAGCAAATACAGCATCTCTGTGTCATTTTAACAACTTGTGCAGCCATACTGAGCTCCACATAAAGCTGATGAGGGTTAGAGACTTCAAAAACGGGTAAGTTCTACTGCTTTCTTGAAAAATACAGTCTTGCAGATAAGCTTTGTTGGTGCCACCTCTGAAAAATACAAAACCACTTAGGCTCATTCCTTGTTTCAAGGAAGTTACTGGGAAGGGGATAGTCTTTAGATAGCTCATCTACAGGGCATGCTTTTAGCTTCTTACTGCAGATCAGACGATCCAGTCAAGAAACATACTGCAGTAGCAGATGTAATTCCAGTCAATCCTGTTGTTCATAGATATCTTTGGTTTATTTGTTATTTGAATTCCGAATAGTCAGAGAAAGATGAGATCACTGTAGAATGATGTAATATCTGCAGGTACTGATCCCAAACCCTCTGAGTTTCAGACGTCCAGGTTATAAAATTTTTCCACTAGCACCATGATTTCCTCATAAGGGGGGAAACTCCACCCCCTAACTATTTGTAAATTCAGCACATTCTTCCAGTAGTTTCTCAACACTGACATTTCCGCTCAGTAGGTTCAGGCATTCGCAGTTCATAAAGAGTATCTGCAGACCTTAAACTGTATTTTGCATAGATACAAAATTCATTGCCGCTGGTGATGTGCTGGCCAAATTACAGTTCAACTTGGATAAACAATCTCTGCCAAATGCCACTGCGTACTACTGTAGAAGGGAATCAATAACTGTGTTGCAGTTCAAAGTCTGATATCTGTTTAAACAGCCGACAGAATCGACTTAGTGCCACAACACAAGTTTTATGATGAATCTAAGACTCATTTTTCTTTGTCAGCTTCGTTATTGTATGGTGACTGTAGCAGAGTGATGTACTGGGCAACTGAGAAACTTGCTGTTTCACAGTGCCACCACAGGATTTGCCATTCCCCTTTCTGCTAATTTTCTCTGGTTGGCAGCTGTCAGAAAATGCATATGCCTTTATAAGTAAACTTAAATAAGGAAAAGTTGTTCTAGAAAACAGCCTAGAATCTCAGTGACGGTTCTTTAACTCTGAGAGCCTTTGGGTTTTTTTGATCTATTTTCATGTATGTGACACGCTTCCCACTAGCTTTGGTGGTTTTTTAGTGTGAAGTTCTAATTTTAAAAAAAATTACTATATTTTGGAGAGGACTTTTGAAACCATGTTTCTAAATCCATTTCTGCAGACCACACACCACACTTCCACTGCAGCCCCACTTGTGCAGGTAGCTGCCAGTTTTCTAAACCAGAATCACATTTGCTGTGCATATGAGTAGAAAAGTGGGATTTTGTTGGTTTTTGTTCTTTCTCCACCCTCTACCTCTATTGAATACAGCCCTTAAGACTAGAACAATTAGCTTGTTTTCTTGCCTATTTTTTCCTCATCCATAAATCTCTGAGATTATTAGTGAAAGTTGCTTATTGGTTTGTTCTTATTTTGTTAGGTTCTGTTAAAATGAAATATTTTCATTTACTCTCATTTCAGTCCCTGCATGCTGCTCAGCTCGCTACAATCTAGCACTACTGGCCTTTTTTGGGTTCTTCCTCCTGTATGCATTACGTGTGAACCTGAGCGTTGCTCTGGTGGATATGGTAGAACCTAACACAAGCTTAGCAAAGAATACGACTTCCAATGTGTGTCCAGAGCATTCTTCCACCATAAATGTTCCTCGCAACACAACGGTGAGGTCTCAAACATACTGTCCTGTAATGTGGCATGTAAAGTGGTTTTAATAAAGTCTGTGACTGATGGCTCATACTTGGGTGGCTTTTTACCGGATGGCCTTTTCAGATGTTCTTTTAAAGCTATTCTGAAAAAATAATAGCCTTAAACTGACTAGCTAATTTAAAAGCGCTGTGCCCAAGGTCAGGTTTTTTACATACATCCTTTCTGTGCTTTTCCTTACAAATTGGCTAATCTGACTCTGTAGATCTTCTATGACTCACTGTTTTATATGCCAGTGATCAGCTGTTACTGTTATATCTGTGTCAGAGTTCTCATCACTGTTCATATTTGCCTGGTTTTTGTACATTCTCAATGGCATGAAATTTCATTACAAATTAACATGTTGTATTTTTCTCTTCATTTCTTTGATCTGTTTCTGAGGTCATAATTCTTGTCTTTAAATCCTTTATCTCTTCCAGTAATCTTTAAAAATCACACTTTCTTAACTGAACGGAACAGTTGGATATAAAAAAAATATTTAAAACACAACAAAGAAACAAACAAAAAAAAACCCCAAACCACACACCAACTTTGTGAATTCCGACTTGCATAGATCTCATAACTGAAGCTTATTACTGAGCACTCTTACCATCTTCCTGCCTTCATTTTCATTGCTTGTTTAGAGGTCATTTATTATTTATCCTGAGCGAATTATAACTGCAGACTTTATGGGAAGAAGATTCTGTCTCATCACTTCTGTGAAATATAAGCTGCTCACTTAGATGCCCATAAAATGGGACTTTTGGAAGAGATCCCAAACTTCACTTTATTGGGCAACAGTTACGTCTTTTTTGCTGATTTCCTTTATAGCTTCAGTCTCTTTTATCTCAATCATCTTTGCTTTTATTTCTTTATCTGCTAAACTCATCTTTCCTCTGTTGTGCTTTTCCCACTCGTCCACCTACCCTTATGAGTTCTGTCCTTGACTGTTCTCTTCCTTAATATTAAATTTAAGCATCTGCATTTCCGTGTTTGCTTTTCTGTCCGTAACTTTTCTGCATGAAAAGCCAATTTCTAGAGCATGACAGAATGTCCACACTGTGATACAAAAGTGGGATTCACTCTTACGCAGAGTACATAGTCTGTACCTGTGTCATCTAAACCAAGTTGCTTAGAACTCAAAATGGAATAGCTGACCACTTACATTTCATGTTGTGACAATTTTCATACTTGGGCTAGATATGTCTGGACAGACTGTAAACTACCTGAATTAGCTTTCAGCACACCTTTGATTGCAGTATGGATGTGTGTAGAGGAAGGAGACCCTAGGGAAGAGGCCATGAAAAATTTGTGATTTAGGTATAAAGAACTAAATAATGGATCAAAGTTATGTAAATATGTTCAGAAAAACTGCTGGTTTGAACTTACTGCTTGCTTTCTCTCTCTCCTCTCTTCTTTTTTTTAGGGAGAAAAATATTCTTGGGATGCTGATACTCAGGGATGGATCCTTGGTTCTTTTTTCTATGGCTATATCGTTACCCAGATTCCAGGAGGATATCTTGCAAGCAAAATTGGAGGAAAGCTGTTGCTGGGGTTTGGCATCTTTGGCACCTCTGTATTCACCTTGCTTACTCCCCTAGCTGCAAATCTGGGAGTTGGCTACCTCATAGCTGTTAGAGCCTTGGAAGGACTGGGAGAGGTAATGCTTTATGTAACTTGAAAATGTATCTGAATGGTATATTAATAAACTGTAGTCATTAGACCCTGTGGGTGGTGGTATGCTGGAGTAGTATAAGGATTTTTTCATTTTAAATAGCTTAGTTTTGTTTTTTCTTAATAAATAAAATGTTTGTCCTGTATTTAGCTGTTTGAATAAGAAAAAGGTTTTATTTGTAAAGATGTTTGAGACAGAACCAGAGCTAGCCTTCCTCATTTGTTAGAAACGAGGAGCTGAGAACAGTACTGTTTGTATTCTTGCAGCTTTTCCAGTATATAGACAATCAAAATCAGGAGAAATTAATTCTGCCTCCTTACTCTTATGCCTTGTGCACTTTTTAAAAGTGGTTTCTTACTAAACAAGTAACGAACATAATGTACTGTTTTTTTAATGAAATGCGCTTTGAGATATGCAAAGTTGAATGGGTTCTAAGATTGTTGCATTTCTACAGAATTAAATGTTGTTTTCTAGGGTGTTACCTTCCCAGCTATGCATTCAATGTGGTCTTCTTGGGCTCCTCCACTGGAACGCAGCAAGCTTCTTAGTATTTCATATGCAGGTGAGACATTCCCACGCTGATAATGGGATTATACATTTTTACTGCAGTAACAGGGAGGATTAACTTAAATCAAAGGGATTTATATTATAGATTTTAATTGGCATTTAATCTGGAAAGCATAATATTGAATTACATCTTGCTTTGTATTCGTTATGTTCATTCATTCATGGCTTTTATAACCCTGAGAAAAGGTACTGATCTACAACTAAGTATAAACTTCAGTCTAAGTTTTGTATAAAGTGCTGCAAAGAGTTACTGTATAGCTAATTAATACAAGATTCCGTAAATAAAGGAGATTTAGTGTTAGGAACAAAAGAGCTGGGGCAGAATCACAGGATAGAGATGTGTGTGGAGGAACTCAAGGAAGGAAGTGTCTAAGGTTCCAGGTGTTGCTGCAAGAGCTCCTTGTCAGAGTCCAGTACTCGCTGACTAGATTCTCTGAGATATTCTATGCATGGAAAGTGTAATGTTTGATATCAGATTTACTTGTCTGAAGATAGTTGTTGTTACACAGGATTTTTGATTTAGCAGTGTGATACAAAATATACTGAAAGCATAATACAAATGTAAGCTAACGCTTAGCAAAATATAGCAATTGCAGTATACGTTTGGGTCGAGGGCAGCTCAAGTCTCTTCTTTTCTTAGAAATTCTGTTGTTAGTCGTTTAGTTTTCACACTGCGGGAATACCCACATATTCCCTCATGCTGGTCTGGCTGACTCGGGGAGACAGTCACATGTTTAATGAACTCGAGGAGAAACATTTGCACCACCAGCTGATCCACTCAACTGACATAGCTGTTTATCTAAAACAAAGGCCACCCCGTGGTCCCCTTTGTATTTAGATGGAGTCTGCTTTCTTTGCAACAGCTGTGGTCAGCCACACCCTGCATTATTCCCTGAGCTTCATGGACCTACTGCTCTTGCACATCTCCAGTGGGCCTTCATCTGTTTTAGGGGTTCATTGTTCAGTCACATTGTTCAATGCTGTGTTTGTGGGGCAGGTAAAAAATATTGCTTTCTAAATGTGCTATTCAAAATTGATAGTATTTCTCCAAGGATGACAAATTTTGCTTTAGTTTCATGAAATAATGGCTTGTTTTACTGTCATTAGTATTAATCCTGTTGCAGCTCTCTTGTTCAACTGAGTTTCATCAAAAAGATGCAGCTATACCATGTAAACTGCAGCAATGGTTTCTCAAGCAGCTAAGCCAGTCTAGTGCTTCACTTGTGCCAACAGGGATGAAGCTTTAATCCTTTTTTTTCCTTCACATTTCCTCACTTTCCTCCTAGCCCAGTGTCTCATTCCTTCCTTCTTGCTATTTCAGGCACTCATCAGACCCTTCCATGAGACACTTAAACACACATAGTGCAGATTAAAGCTTTTTTTTTTTTTTTTTTACTTCTTCTTCTTTTTTGTGTCTGTGTCCTGCCTTATTATTGAATGAAATCTGCTTTGAAAGTCTTCATGTGAGAGGCAGCACAGAAGTTAAGCAGAGAGCACAGAGCTGGGATTGACATATACTGTATTTAACTGTTGAGAGCTTTTAAAATGTCCTATTGTAACTTGTGAAACTATATGATAATGTACTAGTGAGTTGAAGCTGTGGCCTTGAAGGGCCAATTGTTAGCAGTCATGGATGGATAAGGCATCTAGTGTAAACTTAGCTGAGTGTTCCCTTTGCCCCACATTTTTATGGTTGATAGTCATGTGGTCTGTGGTTTACTTAATCATGATCATGTTGATTTTCCGAGAGAACATATGATCAAGGTTGTATGTACTTGTTATTTTGATTTATATTTCACATAACACGTGGTTTTGTTGCTTGTGGTTGAAGCTCTCTTCTTCAAATAAAAATTATTGTTTTCATGAAGATGGAATCTAGGCAGCCAACATACCAAAATAATCTAATGTTTTCTGAGTTGAGATCAGGTTTGAAGAAGTGACCCTATAACTAACATTAAGAGACAAGGTCTACTATTTGTCAACAGTAGAGTTCCTAAGTATGTAAATAACATGAGTTTTCTCATTTAAATTTGGGGAGGCGGAAGACCTGGCATCCTTTGCAAAATGTATCTTGAATTATAAACTCAGGATTAGTTCTTTCCTGCTTTTGGCTTGTATCTGAACTGGAATCTTTACCTTTTTCCTTTCCTGTTTCTACACCCTGTCGAATTCAGTGACCATGGGGTTTGCATCCATGTAACTAGCAGGTTCCTTCTGGATCTTGGTTCTAGCATTCCTGTTTCTGTGGAGCTAGTAGGAGTTGTGAGAAATGCAGATATCAAGTCAGAATATTATTCCCCTACAAGTCCTTACTTATACTGTGATCAGTGCTCTCTTGTTTTTCAGCAACGCCAGTTCCATTGGTTTAGATGTACTAGAACCATCGCTCTATTGCAGAGGAATGTGCCAAGAATGTCTGTCTTACTGCTTTTCGCTTGTAGTTTTGGATGCTAAGGGCTTTGTGTCTCTTCTTACCTGGAGCTGCCAAGGCATCTTGTGCCTGTATTTCTTAAGGTGAAATGGCAGCCCTCTAGTGGTGGTAACTATTTCTGCATGATTAATTACAGAAAAAGAAAGTAACTGTGAAATGCCACTTAGCTTAAAGGGTCTATAGGAAATGTAATTATTGTTTTTCCACTTTGTTTTGCTTTCTACTGATAGGTGCACAGCTGGGAACTGTTGTCTCTCTGCCACTATCTGGTTTAATTTGCTACTATATGAACTGGATTTATGTGTTTTACATATTTGGTAAGTGGGGTGGGGTTTTTTTAATTATTAAAAGTACAATTTATATTCTTTTTGAAAAGCATGGCATATTACAAAAGTTACTTTTAGTTTTAAAAATGTTTATGACATGTAGGGTTGCTGTTTTATTCATCCTGGTAAATTAGAGATATTTAAAGCTAAGTAGATTCCTGTGTGTGGCTTTGTAAGCCTTGCGTCCAATGAGCAATGCTGTGTGTGAGTTGGACAAAAGCTGGCGTAAGTCAAATGCTCTTAACTCTCCCACCGCTTGGAAATAAGAGGCTGAAATTTCTTATTTGAAGTGTGAAATTGAGTTAATAACTTTAATCCCAGGAACAAACTTACACTGAGAATGAAAGAACATGTGAAAAGTTACTGCTGCTTTAAATGGAAATCGTGTGGAAAATCTCTAGCGGAGAAGGAAGGAATGCCCAAAATGCAAGGCATAGCACATTTACTGTGAGTTATGTTCTAGAAGAAGCTCAAACACAGAAAATACTTCCTAACACTATGTCATAGATGTAACTGATGCTTTTTATAGGTCTATTTACATGTCTGAGCTATTTCATATTCTGCGTGGGGATGGGAGGATCAGAATAAAAAAGAAGGATTACACTTTTCTCAACAAAACCACCTCCAATTTTTGTATAAATAGAAAGGGTTCACAACAAATAATTGGACAAAATGAAATAAGTTACAATATTATAGTTATGTAAAAGTACAGTTGATTTGGGCCGACTATTGAAAGATACCTTTTTCAAGTGACAGTTCTGGGGTTGGCTTAAAAAAGAGAAAGAGGATTGGTACATTAGTTAAGCTGTATGTAGTCATATCCTGTGTATGTGCACAAAGTATTTTTTGTGATTAGACTTAATACGATATTTTTTATTTCCTCTGGGTGAGCCATATGCTTTGTAGCTGTTCAGTGTGACTGATAAAAATACAATATGGATGTATATGCAACTTTCTTCCTGTATAAGGCACTTCCAAGTGGAAAGGAAAAAAACCAAACACACACAAAAAACAGCTTTCCTGCTCTTTATTGTTTATTACCTCTAAATGTGCATCGTTAACCCACTTTGGTGAACTACTGGCTGTAAGTAGATAGAAAAATACTATTCATTAAAATTAAGGTATTTGGAAAAAAGGCTTCTAAGTCATCTGAGAGTGTTAATCACCCGATATAATTGCTTGTGTTTTTATTTATATCTCTTCACCCATCTTTTCTCAACAATAGGTGCACTTGGCGTACTATGGTGGTTCTTCTGGATGTGGTTGGTTAGTGATACACCAGAAACTCATAGGAGCATTTCACATGCTGAAAGAGAATATATACTCTCTTCTCTAAAAGATCAGGTACAGCATTTTGGTATAGTCATACTTACCAAAGTAAAAACACAAACCACTAATATTGTCATTAGTGTCATGCTCTGTTGATGTCTAGAAAAACATCCTTAATCTCAGATAGAGGCAGAATTTGTCAAACAAAAAATTAAAAATATAGTGCAGTTGCAGAAGTGAGAAACAATTGGTAATAAAGCATTTATAGTAATGCCTTTTGTCACAGACATGGTTGTGATGCTTTTTAAGTAAAAAGTTCAAGTCTTCCAGTTCTTTTTAAGCTAGATCCAGCCTTGTATACCATCTTTAAACTTTACAACACAATGTTTTACAACTTCTTTCCCCTCCATGTGTCTTCTAGAGTAAGAAAGAGATCACTATTTGTGGAGAAAAGCATTTTTAAAATGCTTATGAGCCAGTTCCTAAAGTGTGCATAAGAGTTTATTCCTGTAACTGGGGGTATGTATATACAACCTGTGAGGATGTCTGAGAGACCAAAGTTAATATCTAGGATTGAGTAGGAAAGATTCAGCTAAATGAACACATGAGGGGTGACTTTAAATAATCAGTCATTTATAGTAAAAGCAGGAGGCAACAGATCTCAACAAGGGAAGGCAAACTTTTTGAAACTCTAATTACAAAATGTAATAGCAAATTGTTTACTTTGCAATAGTAAACAGAGCAGTAACATACATTCAGTGAGAACTGAACACATTAAATCACTGCTGATGAGTCACAGTCGTTAGATACAAGTCATTTTATGTCCTTCAGAATGAAATTTCAACAGATTTGGGTAGGATCAAAATACATATTTAGCAAATGTTCATATCAGTGTCCTGATAACTTTTTTTTTCTTCCTTTTTTCTCTGCCTTCTGCTTGCTAGCTTTCTACACAGAAATCTGTTCCCTGGAGACCTATACTGGAGTCCCTTCCACTCTGGGCTATCGTTGTGGCACACTTCTCTTATAATTGGACTTTCTACACACTACTTACACTCTTGCCCACATACATGAAGGAGATCCTGCGGTTTGATGCACAGGAGGTAAGATAAATAAAAATGATCACTTTCTTCTGAATTAAAGAAATCAAATAGTAGAGATCTTCCATGTTGTTTAGAATAGAGGAACCTGTTTAAGAACCATGGAATGTAAATACATAGCTGGGAAATGGTAAAATAAATCCTCAGAATTAAGAAGATGCATTGAAAATATTGCTTGCCTTGTCATTTCCTTCCCCTCACCACCCCCCAGGACTTATTTGACATTTAGTTTAATGCTAGCTTTTGAGCTCAGTCTTCTGGTTGAAGATGCATGTTACCTGTTTTTAACTGCTCTGATTTAAAACAGTAACCATAAAAATATTTTTCTCTCTTACATGGTTGGTATGATTGCTTCAGATTTTTGTAGCTTGTTTTATGATTTCTGAAACAATATCTACTATTACTTTGCTCACTCATAAAGGAGAACATTTCCAGTTGAAAAAGAAAACTAAGGAAATAATTGGACAAATGTAATTTTTAAAAGTATTTCAGTGTTTTAATTGTCTTTTATTTGTTTATCTCCTTAACAGAATGGTTTTTTGTCTGCCCTACCTTATTTTGGCTGCTGGTTATGTATAATTCTATCTGGGCAAATTGCTGATTACTTACGGCAAAACCAGAACTTGTCCACTGTTTGTGTCCGCAAATGTTTTACCCTAATAGGTAGGTGCAAGTATCACCTCTGTTTGGAACATATCACAGTATCAATCTGAAAAACTGAAGGGTTTGGGAAAGTAGTATGACATTCTGCTGTGAGGTTAGGCACCATAGTGCATGGCTTAAGAAGAGCAGCTTTATTTATATGTTAATTTGTCAAGAGTAAATATTTTTCCATTAAGAATTACACCTTTTTGATAAGAGATCAGTAAGAAATTACCAAAGCTTTGTTCAGGTCAAGAGACATAATTTTTACAAGCAAACTGATTAAATAAATGGTCAGGTAGAATCACCATTAAAGTGGTGATAATTGCTTGACAGAATGATAAATGGCTTTCTCAAACTGAGATAAGATATTGTTCTGCATAAGCCTATTCCCAGCCCTGTGGTGTTCAGTGCTTTGTTTGTTAAAGACTTAAGTAACTGAATGCACTTGTAAAATTTACAATTGCTACCAGGGTAGGAAGATCAAATAGAATCCAAAATGGTCTTGACTAATTGGGAGGAGGGATGATCTGAAATCACCAAGAAATCAACAGGATCAGGTTATTAATGAATGCAGATAAAATACTGTATTTAGGAAGGAGAAGTTGATTGCTGATTAAGAGCGTGAGCAGGGGAAAGAAGGGAAATAAAAGAGATTACACACAGGTTCCATGCAAGTTGCAGCCTGTTTTATGTATGCCCACCCGTGCTGCCTTTTCAGTTCTTCTGATTCAGTTGCTTTCTTTAAAGCAGCTTTTATAATATGTTCTCAAGCTTTTTTCTCTCTCTCTTTTTTTAAATATTTATTTATTTATTTTAAGCCTACACCACTTTGGTGATCCAGTTTACTGCAGGGCCTTACACCCGAGCATGTACAACTGAGGGGGACACAAACTGTTGTATTAGGAAAAGCAGGACTTAAGTTGGCTTCATCAACAAAAGCGTATCTTTGGAGCTGTTTGCAGAGGTCACGATGGAGTCATGTAAATAGGCTGTGGTACTAGGAAATGGGTACCAAAGCTCACTGCAGACAGGAAGCAGCATGCACTAGCTCATGATGGCTGCTAAGCTGTTTCCAATACCTGGTGTAGCATCTCTAAAGCTAGCCTGGGTTTTCTAAATTGTACAGCAGGCTCCAGTATAGATATTACCAGGTGTTCAAATCTTGTAAATGTGTAATAAAACTCATTCTAGAATGTGCCTACAGGAGAAATATGCACATATATATACATACACATTTATATGTGTGTATATGTATGTGTATGTATATATATGTATTTGTATGAACTCTTACAGCTCTGCTTTATTATGATCTGCAGAAGTCGAGGTTTGTTCCTGACATGTGGAGAGTTAAATGGGGATAATTTCTTTGCAGTGCACTGTTCACCTACCAGTGTCAGTGTGGCTTCTGTTATTTTTATAATAATAAATAAATTTTGTAAAGTCACTTTAAGTATCTTTGAATTGTGTTAATTTCTATTTTTTTAATATCTAGTTGAAGTTTAATTTTTTGCAGCTAGACTGGGATTTTTCTGGTCTGGTTACTCCTGAGGCAGTAACAGGCTTGACAACCCATCTGCTCTTCCTTACAGGCCCACTGTAATGCATGTAATGCAGTGCTGGATTCTGTACACTAGGTGGTGGTGGAACTTACATAGAAAATGCATACACAGCTTGGAGCCTCTTAACGTGTCTCACGTTAAAAGTCCATTGATTCTAAGATTTCTGTCTTAAAGGAATGATTGGACCTGCAGTGTTCTTAGTAGCAGCTGGATTCATAGGTTGCAACTATGCACTGGCTGTTGCATTCGTGACCATATCAACAACACTAGGAGGATTTTGTACATCTGGCTACAGCATAAACCATCTGGACATAGCACCTTCGTAAGTATTGGTGAAGCTATTTTTAGTACACGCAATACATTTATGACCATGGTTGTTTGGTTTTTTTATTGCTGGGGTGCCTGGAGGCTTAGCTGTGGGCCATGTGCTATACAGATGTGGAATGGAAACACTGACAGTGACTCAGGTTTACAGTATGAAGCACTCTATTTGCAAAAAGTGCAAGTCTGGCAGAGGGTATGACATGAACAACAGTTTAGAATAATTAAATTTTGGATCCTGCAGTAATAAATTATATAATTCCTGTAATTACATTTACTAGATTTTTGTGCTATTCAATTTGTGATCTTTATAGGACAATGTCATTGGAACAGCATGATACAATTAAATTTTCCACTCTTACATTTTTCCATCAGAGACATCAAGCTTTAGGATGAATGTTAACATATTTAAGCACTGTGGTAAAGGTAAATTATTTGTATTTGAAAAATATTCTATACACTGGTTTCAAAACCTTGTTAGGAGTAGGTGACCTGCTATCAGTAGGTAACAAATATAGTCTTAAATGACTAACTTTTAAGAATGGGAAGTTAGACTTCAGTCTGTAATTCCTCCAATGTGTTACAAATGCAGAATCTGACAGATAGCTCAGTTTCCTGAAGAGCATGGATGTATGTGCAGTCTTTTGAAAGTCCACAAGAGCATTCTTTGCATTAGTAAAAGCAAAAGCATTCTTTGCACTTTGCTTTGTCATTCATTTACCTGTTTGGAGTAGCAAATTACTTAGAAGTCATTTGATGCTGCTCATCTGTATTCTGTAGTAAGGTGTAAAGTGAAAAGAGTTTAAGTGTAAGTGAAGAGGGGAAAAAAACATTTTGTAGAAATGTTCTTACAAAAAAATTTCTTCAGATCTGGAGAATTAATATGGGAGACCTCAGGTCCAAATTGAAGATGGGATCCAGGCTTTGGCAATTGGAAGGATGGTGATCATGTCCACAGTGATGTACAAGTTTTGACTTAAAAGACGGATATGAAATAGTGGGACTCCAATTAATCTGGGTAGGTGAGATTAGGTAGCAAGCAAGAGGGAAGGTGTCAATGGCCAGCTACACAAAGCTTGTACTATGACCTGAATATGAAAGCTTCTGTGATGGACTTTATCTGAAATCAAGTAGAACTACAAATTTAGAAAATGTAGTTGAAGTGGTGCATCTTGAGGTATTATGGGCCATTATATAACTTCTGTTTCAAGCTTAGCTTTGCAGAACCACAACATTTAGTTTCCTAGAAATGTCAAATGTTGGCTAAGAATTGGAGTTATTTGTTTTTATGTCTCTGTGTTTAAAAAATAGAAAACATAAGCATTAATGTCAAAAGACATTACTACTGTAAGTTGCATAATGGCAGAACTTGGCTATCTGTGTAGTTTCCATTTGCCTCTTTTTGTCTGTGCGTCAGAAGCTAGTCTTTTTGTCATTGTATTAGTATTCCCCTGCACAGGATGGATCCCACTCTAGAAATGACTGAGCACTGTACTGAGAGGGGGACTGGCATTCATTCATTAAGTCCAAGCTTAAACATCTCATCTGAGAAACTAATGTTGGATCCAGTGAAACTAATTGAGGCCTAGCTGATTTATTGCTTGGTTTTGTATGCCTCTTCAAACTACTAAGTTCTGGTTTGCAAAAATGGTATTACTCGGAGTGCAGACAGAAGTCAGTGGAGCTGTGCTTTGAATATATGAATACTGCTGTTAAATACTCTTGAAATGAGATCCTGAGGATCTCAAATCAAGCATCTGGTAGACACATACATTCTCAGCCTATGTTTTAATTTCATATCTATAGGCTGGGTTTCACATTGTCACTCCCATCTCTCAAGGGTGTTGTGAAAATAAACTAATATTGTGAAGAGTTGTACTGGAAGCGTTTGGGATGATTAAAATTCTATTTGCAACAGCTGAATAGTACGCAGAAAGCAAGGCTTGGGTCCCTGCACTGAGCAAGTGCAGTGAAACAAAATATTAAATGGTGCTCATTAAGTGAGTACAATTCATCCTGTCCACTGAGTGCAACAGAGCTGTCACAGGAAAAAGGAAATCATGTAACTGCCTCTGTGAGGCACATGCACAAGGTAATTTTGTATGCAGTTGATGGCTGAAGTTTCCAGAACTAGGACATTGTGTATGTTTTCTAATTTGAGAGAGACTTCACTCTGCATTACTAATGTGTTTATTTCAAGGGTCAATTTGTATGTGACAGCATAAAGAATGTTTTAGGTGTTGAAAAAAAGCACAAGAATCATGTGGCATGATGCTAATACACGTCAGCAGACATAATTAGATTCACCACATGCACTGCTGCTGATCCCTCTGACCAAATCCCACTCTATTCTTCCTACCCTCGACAAAGTCCTGCTTTTGTTCCCTTCGCATTTAAACCAGGCAAGTTCCTCTAACCCTGCTTTCCTCTCAGATAGGCTGAAGGGAGCATACTGATTACGAGTGCAGGAGAGGCAGGTGTCTTGCTGATAGCTCAGGAACTTTGGCCCGGCATTGCCTCTAGAGGTGAATGGCTGCATGTGAGGAAAAACTTTCCTGGATGGGAACGTGGTCAGGGTAGATGCTGTTTTATTGAAATCAGCAATTCTCTATTCAGCACATGCACGCTTCAATTCAGAGTAAATCTGTCCAAATGGAGACAGAGAAAGAAAAGGGCATGTCCTTGTAACAAAGGTCATAGGAAAAAAATTCTTCAAATACTGATACACAAAAACATCTAAGAGAGAAAAAAGACTTCCCTCCTCCTCCCCCCCACCCTTAACTTTTTGTGACTGTCTGAACTTTGTTGGATGAAATAGTCAAGGCAGACATTCACAATTTCAAGGAAATGCTTGACATAGTTGTAGAAATCTGAAAATGAAGTTTGCATAAAATTGTGAAGGAAACTTCTGGTAAGAGTTTACCCAGAGCTTCATTTCTTTTAATTTTTTTTTTTTATTTACTGAAAGATATTAAAGTAACCAGAAGTGTTTCCAAGCAGTTTCAAAATGCACTTAAATGCCTTTTTTAATTGGTTGTAAGTATGTTGACTAGAATAGCAGTGTCCCTTGTTGCTACTGAAATTTGCATTATACCAAAGAAATAATTATCGTATTCACAGAAAAAAGTGAATGACAATACTGATACTGAAGGACAAACAATATGTGCTATGTGCTATTTGGTTTCTAACGTGTAATTATAATAACATCAGTGTATTGAATTGGGGGGAGGGAGGGAGAGGTTGGGAGAGAGACAAGATTGTTCATGTGGGGAGAATGTATTCTATTTTAGCTCGTCAGATCTACATCAGTATGTTGCCATGATTACAATTTTTAGTTCTGCTGTTACCATGGGTCCTCGTAATATTCCCGTGGCTCCTATTTTACACTGAACACTGCACATACATCTCACATTGGTTTTTTTCACTCTTGATTTTACTACTTAACTGCTCTGCAGGTCGATTTGTATTTGGTTATCCCCAGAGTGCCATAAGAGCCTGACCAACAGCTTACTATTGGTCTTGCTCTACAGACATGTCACTTTTTGCTTTCCCATTTCATATGGGAGTCTCCACTGTGCTGAGGGAGTGGCACAGCAGTTATCTGCATCAAACAGCAAGCGTTATCAAGAATGCAACCTATGTCAGAAACACTGGGCATAACCAGAGGCATTTAGCCAGCAGTTCATTGCCAGAGATCTTTGGTGTGCAGGGAACCTATTAAACTATGTCTAGTTTTTAAAGTGTGTTTTATCAGTGTTGTAGTGTTTAAACATGTTGAAGACAAAATGCATTTGGTTCTACCTAAAGGTTTTACATGGAGTTTTGCTATATATGCTTCTCTTCCTAAGGGAAGCTTTTACACTTTCACATTCAGCTTCATGAGGGTCTATTCATTCTTAAACACTTTCCAAGAAAAGACGACTATATGCTATGTTTATAAAAAATACAGATCATTTTAATTAAGTCATTGAAGCTCAGTTTAAAATACACTGCCATGCTTTAAACTGATATGTAGTATTGACCTTCAGGAAAAAGATCGGGGTAGGACTAGATAATTGATTCTCTTAGGGGGAAGAAAAAAAAATACATGTTTCTCTGATATTGTTGGACTGGATATACATACAACAACCTTTTGTAACAATACTGTATGGTTGAATTCTCATGTTTTGGTAAATGTCAAAGCTATACATCTCTCTTTCAAGATTAAATTATACTGGTAAGGACATAATTTCACTCTGCCAAACAGCCTAAAGTGATCATTGGGCAATAACTCCTTTCTCCTATGCTAAACTGCAACTATCAGTATTTTGTATGATTCTTCAGCCAGCAAATCTGCCTTGAAAATCTGAAATGCAGTGATTTGTGCTCTAGTGGTTGGAAGGTCAAGCTTTGCTGTAGAATGTCTAGCTCTTATTTCTCTTCAGTCTCTCTCACAAGTCTGCACTTGTGGTACAGTTTCAAACTTTTGGTATTGCAACATGCCTATGAGAGTGATTTTTTAATTACCTAGAGATGAGGTGCTGAGACTCAGATATTAAGCAAGTTACCAGCTTTTCCCACCAAGTTTTTATGGCTGCTGGTGCATATGTGATAGTGCAACATGTTCATGGAACAGGAAGCTTCAGAATGGAGCTGCAAGAATGGAAACCAGCAGAACTGGTTAAGTCAGACCCATTTCCCATTGGCCTTGACCCAGAGAAAGCTGAAGGGAAGCACTACCGCAGCATTCTGAACTCAGGTCTTTGGAACATACAATCTGTAGTGTAAGTGGGGATATCCCCCACTTGTGATATTACCTTCTTGGTGGATACTTTTTAGCAGTAATACCTGAACAGATTCTTACTGTTGCAAAACAGCGCTCCATCATACTCCTTCAAGACATGCAATGTTTCTTTTCTAACTTCTTTGATGGATCATTCCAGGCAGTTTGGTTGTGGCTTAGCAGAGGCGATATGGGTTTGGGTTAAGGATCCTGGGCAAAGTCATGAGTAACTTAAGTTAAATTCCATAACTAGCCACTGGAAAATTGAGATGTGTAGAATCATAGATTTACTGAGGTTGGAAAGGGTCTTTAAGGCCATTGAGTCCAGTCATTAACCTAACATTGCCAAGTCCACCACTAAAAATGTATGTACTAAGTTGTTAGCGAGTTGTTACTAGAATAAAAGCAAGCCATTCCCAGTGGGATATGTGTGGTTTAATTTGTCTGCATGGTCAAGCTGAGGCCTATGTTACCAGGTTAGGCAAAATTGTTTCCATGACTGATAGGCCAAATAAATTAATAAGCAGCGTTAACAATTTATCTTGCAGATATGCTGGAATTCTCCTTGGGATCACAAATACTTTTGCTACTATCCCAGGAATGGTGGGGCCAGTTATTGCCAAGAGCCTCACTCATAATGTAAGTCTGCTTACAATTTTTTCAGTTGTTATACTTTTATCTCCATTGAATGGGAATTCTCTCTTATCAGGTCTTGGAAGTCTTTTCATTTCTTCTAAGTGAAATCTGTGTTATATATATATAGATCATACTGTTCCGTTGTTGTGAATGACTTGATTCCTAGCCTTTATTCTTCTGATTCTGATAAGGAAAATACAGGTAAAATTGAAGACCTCTATGGGACTTCAGAACTGTAGTGACTTGCCCCTTATAATGTCTAGGGATAAAATAAATACGCTTCTATCATGGTAAAACTGTTAAAATGCAAACTAGATGAGACAGTTGTGGGATTATTTTAGCAAATTCAGACAAGTTCTTACTTGTGTTTTTTAAAATCAGGCTCTTAGATGAGGTGTTGAGTTGTAAGGTCAGCATTTTTCAGATGAGAAACTAGATTCAAATGTGTGGGTTTTATAATGCATCCCTTTGTATGCATGTTACAGGATTAGGACATTCTAAGCTGTGTAAGCTCTCTTTACTATGAGGGTGGTGAGGCACTGGCACAGGTTGCCCAGAGAAGCTGTGGCTGCCCCATCCCTGGCAGTGTTCAAGGCCAGGCTGGACGGGGCTTGGTGCAACATGGTCTAGTGGAAGGTGTCCCTGCCCATGGCAGAGGGGTTGGAACTAGATGCACTTTAAGATCCCTTCCAACCCAAACCTTTCTATGATTAGTATCACAAGATACCTAGTTTGAACAGTGTTATATTTGACTTGCAAGATGGTTTAGTTGAAGGGTGATTTGGAGCAGAAAAAATTATTTTTTTTTTTAAATCAACTATATGAATTATTCTAAAATCTTTTAAGAAAGGAAGATGGGAGAAGTAAGTTTATTGATACAGTTGAATTTTTGGAGTTGGTGATCACTCCAGTGATTTCTTTGAAAATAATATGGAAAAAGTCATTAATACATGAATCCCCAGACAAATTAGTTCTTCCAGATATCTTAAGAAGTGGGATATTTGGTTTTTTGGTTGGTTAGTTGGTTTGTGGTTTTATCCTATATTAATGCACTGTTCTGGTATTACTCTAGTTTTTGTAGTTAGATTAATTACAGATTTGTTACAGTAGTCATCAAATTAACCCTCTAACCTCACTGTCCCTCCTCCCCCCCAAAAAATACCAAAAAAACCCCAAACAAACAAACAAAACAACAACCAAAAAAAACCACCAAAAAAAAAAAAAAACCCAACTTAGGACATCTACAGATACTAGCTCTTTATTTGCTACCTTTGTCTTAAGGCCTTTCTTATGTAACAGATTTTAGAGGATTCCTCTTGAAATCTGAGAAAAGATAGCTACCTTGTTTGGGCTAAAAACCTTGTGAGTCTGGAATATCCACACGGTAGTCATTAAGAACAGCTTACTGCATAGTGCAGAGCACTTCAGCTCTTGGATTACCTGACTTGAAAGCAAGGTAGCATTTCCATTTATAGTAATATTCTCTGAGTTTGTGTAGTCTTTGTGCAAATGTGATTTTTTGATATGAACGTTCTGAATCTGAGATGAAAAACTGATCCTGATAGTCTAATGCAATTCTGATAGGACTGCGTAAGCTGTATTATTAAACTGAAGTGGACTATGCTGCTGATTTGATCTTTTATGTTTACAGTGCTTTTATGTTGCTATGAAATCATGCTGAATAACATTTACATTTAAATAGGCAAAGTATGTAGCGTCAGCTTAGAAATTACTTTTTCTTGAGTGTAGAGCTGCAAATTGACTGCTTTTTTTTTTTTTCTTTCCCCCTTTTGACAGAATACCGTGGGAGAATGGCAGACTGTTTTCTATATTGCTGCTTCTATTAATCTATTTGGAGCAATTTTCTTTGCATTATTTGCAAGTGGAGAAGTTCAGGACTGGGCAGTCAGTGGATATCACTTGCACAGAAACTGAAAGTGACATTGAAATACCAAAGTTGTGCTAAAACCCAATGTGCTAGAATTATGTGACCGGAAAAGTGCCTTCCCTACTGGTGCCTAGGAATCTTCAGTGCTTTTCAGTTAAACTATTTTATCTGTGTATCTTTTGTAATGAAAATAATTTGACAGCATATGTGTGCTATTTCCTAACAAGAAACTACTTGGATTAAATATAAGAGTTTCATGCTAGGACTTGATATCAAATACATGATCGGAGAACATTTTAAATCTCTGTGCTAGGCTCCAATTCTTTCCAGTTTTTAATTAATATTTTCTGGATTAATGTGTAGGCAGATGTTTGTTGATACTGAAATGAGAGGAAAAAGCAAAGTGATTATGTAGCACTGTAAAAAGGAATGGCCTGCAAAGAATTGCACCCAAAAAAACTGTTTCAATTTTAATTATGGTTTTTTGCTGGTTTTGGATAGGTTTTTTGCTGTTTAAAAGTCTAGCAGAGCTCTAGTTTTCTATAGTCTTTTATAATGCTTTTTTGTCAGGGTTTTAATTGATTAACGCACAAGGTTTCAATATATAAACATTCCCTGTTCCGTGACTACAGCTTCACAATTGATACAGAGCAATGAGGAAGTAGAATATACTGTTGTGACTGACAGAATAAGCCATGTGTTACTACTGTGCTCTGTGATGCAAGTTTTTTAAATAGGCCTCAGTTTTATTCATCTGTGCAAAGAAAAAGCAGTGCAACTCTGTGGTTTAAATCTAGGCAGCGTGCAAGAGTGAACTAGAAATAGAGTATCTGCATGCTTAAAATAACTTTCAGTTTGTCAGGGTTTTTTTTGTCTCTCTAAATTAACACAGTGGAATTCTTTCTTCTTGCATGTAGATATATTTGTCAGCTTATCAGTGTAAATGCAATAAAATAAGGCCAGGGTAGGGAATAATGAGGAAAACCAGTTCTCTAACAGCTTTGTTTGTTAGTCAGGTAAAAGTAGAGTAAAAAAGAACTAATGCAATGACCTGATGCTGTTAGTCTCCTATCAACACAGAATTTGACACTCGAGTATCCTTTACACAATATGCAATTAAATGCCACACAGTAGAAAACAGAGGTTCTGTTAAGAACAAATGGCTGAATAATCTTGTAGTCACAAAGCAAAGGAAAATTCCTGTGCCAAAGATTCCTGGATTGGAGCAACTAGGTAAAGAGAAAAATCACTGGGCTCTGGGTTTTTCATTTACCACCAATCCAAAGAAAAGCCCAGTATGAAAGCTGCTCCAGTGGAGCCTACCTTCCTTCATTTCTAGGAAATGGCATCTGCCTCTTCTTTTTAGCTTTAAGAGCCATTTTTTGATGTTCCTTGAAGTGTCATGTTCTCTGATGGTGGAACTGTCTTTAAATCTGCGTTTGTGTCTGCAGTATTTCCACAATAACCAGTATGAAGTTCAGATTAAACTAGTAGTTGCTCAGTGGGAATATGTTAAAGCTACGTTGTGTCTTTAGTGTTTCCACAATAAATGTAATTAATATTTTCATGTGCATCTGTTGTTGAAAATGGCAATCTCCCTGAAGTTAGAACACCATTCTCAAAAGTATGGTGAACAAGACTGGGGACTGGATTAAGGGATGATTAATATTTTCCTGGAAAATTACCTGCTTCAGAACTTTCTTGCCTAGCTTTACAGGTGAGTACTATCTTCCACTTGACACTCTATTAAAAGGAGTAATTTCACTTTGTGTTTACATGTATTTATATTCTTTCAGTAGCCTTGGTTAAAAAGGGGGGAGAGGGAGCTAAAACAAATTTTAAAAAAGCTTTTGGATATAGATAAAATTAATTTATGACTTTGCTTTTCTAGAGATCATGAGCCATGTTCTTTATGAACAGGGTTGCTATTTCACCTGTTCTGAAGTTAGAAACTTCAGCTTCCCACGCTTTTAGTCTTTTCTTTGAAAATAATTCTGTTAAACATAAAAATTAAAAAAATAGATGTCAGGGAGTAAATGCAGTAGAAGTGAATGTAGACTTTCACATGTATGGCTGAAATGAGCCTAAACTAGATTCAGTTTAAAATGAATCAATTTTAGGCATATCAGCAACTGAGCAGCCTAGAAATTTTAGACCTGGATACTAGGATTGTTTATTTTCTGGCTCATCTAATACATCATTAATATTATTTTTTTAATACTGTGTAACTTTTAAGTGAGCTTGGAAAGTGGGACTAAAAAAAATTGATAAAATCCTTATTTTGTTTCTAGACAACTCAGTAGTACAGAACTACTTCCAGTGTTATTTTAGAAAGTATCAAAACATAGAATGGCATTCTTGCTCTTGATTCAGTAAGACTCTTAACAAACAAGAAAACCCACCAAAACGTTTAAGTTTTACCTTTCTGCATTGTGTTTACAAAAAGCAAAATCTGTAGGAAAAAGCTATCAAAATATTTTCTGCTACTCATGGTATGTTTCTATTGCATTGCCATGTTCCTGTTTGCACAGCTCTCTTTGATCTCTTTGGAAACATTTCTCATATTCTGTGTTGTCAGAAGTAGCAAGGGGCTTGAGTACTGCTTGTCTCAGTCCACCTTTGTGACATACCTTTGTGAGCAGGTATTTTGTGGTTACTCTTTTCCCGAAACAGTCCTGTGATTGTTATGTTTTGCTGCATTTCCTTAACAGGTGTGCCAGAGTAAGAAGTTGTGATCTCTGTTCCATCAAGAACCCTCTAATACAAGGATATCCACCTGGAATGAGGGAAGTCGGTTCAAAACTAGATTTCACCCATTTCAGAGCAGGAGCTGAACCTCTGCTTTGGGAGCATGTCTTAGTGTTGCCAGGTATTTTTACGTGCATTCTCCTCAATGCCTCCTTCTGACACAGTTCTACTTAAATTTTTTTTATTTTTTTTATTTTTTTTTTTTTTTGAACATTCAATGCAAAGTTCTACCAATATTAGTGACAGAGATGGAATAACTCTTTGTAGAATAACCTACAGCATGTGACATGGGTGTTGACCTGAGATGTAAGCCATGATCTTTTACAGCCTGGAAAAGTGCCTTCATCATGCTTTTCGGAAGAAGGAAGGCCACAAAGTAATAGTTGTGTTTCTCAGTTCACTATGTCTTTGTTCCAAAGATACCAACTGTCAATCATGCACCTTAAAAAATCTGAAGTATTTGACACCCAAAAATATGAGTTAACTTGTGTAGGCTTTTTTAATGCTAAACTAGTGAAAGTTTATATAACTTCTGATAATGCGTAGGCACCCATTCATACTGCTTCCCCAGCTACATGTTCCTCTGTAACTGGTAATGACTGTATTTGCTATGTGCAAGGATCATATTTCCCAGACACCAAATTGTTCCTGTGATGTATGTCTCTCTGGCTTGTCCTCTCAATCACTTCTTGACTTAATTGCCAATTTCTCCTTTTCTAATTTCTGGGAATGTTTCATCCCATGATAAATTAAGTTTTAACATGTCTTCCAATATTTCTAGCATTTGCCAGGAAAGAAAGCTGTGGGTGATGAGGCCTACACATTACAAAGATAAGTGAAACAAAGTTCATAAGGAAAGGTAGTGTCTTCTGGTAGATCCCTTGGAGCATCTGGGGAAGAGAGACATGCTTTTAAATTTCAATTCTCTTATTTTACATTGAGCTCAACCATCATAACTAAAACATCATTGTTGTGTTTTGTAAGCTGTTACAGTGAGTGGCATTTTAAGAGGATCTCTCATTTCTCTTGTGTACCTGTATCTCAAGAGGTCAAATCAAACAAAAGAGGTCAAAATGATTCTCTTTCAAACACTAGTTGGCTGGCCAAATCCTTTTCTGATACTTGTCAGTAAAGATGCTATCTCTATAAGTACAAGGGCACTGGCCTGAGCTGTTATACTGAAGAAGATATGTCTGACCTGGAGCTAAGGAAGAGATATAATTTGATGTCAGTGATTTAGTATTAACACATTTTGCTATTACTGTGCTCACTGGGAAGAAGCCACCATGGTTGCATTAGTGTATTCACTAGCAGTGAAGTAGGTAATCCTGAAGATAAAAAGAGGATCTTGTGGGGATAAGTACTTAAAGAGAAGTTGGTTAACCTCATGTTGGTCTCTTTTATATGAGTAAGTATGAGCCGTTTTTTATAAATGCATTTGTTTAATCTAACAAATCAGACGGAACTAGAGTCAACTCAAAGTTTTGCTTCACTCATATAACAGGTATTAATATATCTACAGTTCTGTATCTCATGGACTATGTGTTTATAATTCTGAAAAATAGCTTAAGAAAGGGTTCATTTATTTACACTTTTTGTGGTGGTATAGTCTGTTGCAGAAGTAATTCTTGCCATGTTTAATGCAGGAGTAAAACAGTGAGTTTAAATTTATTTCAATTTCTTACTCTCTGCCCAGCAGCATTGCCTGTAGCTCCAGTAACTGTTTTATGTCAGGGTGTTAGTTATTAACGCTTCGTAAGATTCAAATAGCCAGAAAAAGAACTACAGGAAGACACCAGCACTTATTTAAATCCAAATTGCATGACAAATGGAGGGGGTAGCACACAAAAGCATGCCAGAGCATAAAAAAAACTGCTACCTTGAGTGAGAAACTGGAAATCCTTCCCATTAAATCACCATTGCAACCTTCCTACTTCTCCTCCATAAAGCTCCCATAATGGTGGTTGGTCATACATTTTAAACTAAAACTACATCTAAGTGATTCAGATCTGTGACATAACAATCAGGTGTTTACTGTGTGTAAAACCATTAATCTGACTTAACTCTTGGTTATTTCTGAGAAGCAACAATACACATCTGGCCAGCGTAGTTCTTGAGTCATAACTTGTTCCAGTGAAAATTGCATTTCTTTGAGAAAAGTTATTTCCATGTGAAATTTTAACTGTTCGGGCTTATCAGTCAAGCAGTGCTCTCCTAAGAGCTGCATGTGTTATTTTAGAGAAGTAATTTTCCTTATTCTGTGTAAGCTCTAAAAATTCTGAATTGATTTTTGTTTCTCAGTAGCCAATGTAATAAGATTACACAGTGGCAGAGTTCAGGCCTGGATCAGACACAAAACATGAAAACTCAGGTAGCAGAGTAATTAAAAAGAAGGTTCAGATTTTCACATGAATGCAAATTAACTTTAGAATAATAGTAACTTTGCTCTTATTGCAACATCACCTGTACAAGGTTGCAACACACTGCAAGAGAGGGTGCCTGGAAGTTGACGAAAGTATAGCAATAGAAGGAGATTGTGGCTTATTAAGCCAAAATTCTGTTTGCCCTGAAGTGCTCAGGCAGTTAGACTAGATGATCATTGTAGGTCTCTTCCAACTGAAATATTCTATTCTAAGACCTAAGATTGCTAGTCCCACTGAGCGCTCAGTAGCTCTAATGCTATTATTTAAGCAAAACCACTTCAGCTGCCTTTTGCATGAAGGGACAGGAGGAGAGATGGGGAGACAAAAAAAGAAAGAAGGGCACTTCTTTCAGTAAAGTCAAAAAATGTCTGTTTTCTGAATGATCTTAATATTAAACTGTATGTACATACAAAATGTCACTAAGTGAAATTTGGTTTTGACTTAACTGATTTACAATGCTTTCAAATTTGCATGCTATATGTGGTCAGTGTATCTTGCATAGTTGTTCTTGTTCAGCTGGGAAAGTACATAAGTTCAAGGGGAGGATGATTTCTGCTGTCCAGTAGAAAAGAGGTAATAATATGTTGCTCTGTTCAGATAGGATGGAAAATAAAGCCTGTAGCAATTATAGAGGAATTCATTATTTGCCACAGTCTGATTTGCCATCGTGCCTCTGTCATTACCTTCATCATAACTGGCATGTGTTTTGCAAGTATTGCTCCTACAGTCAGCAGGTCTGATTAAGGGTCTGAGACTGAAGATGAGGGGGTTTTTAAAATATCCATAACTGGGTAACTAGTTCAACTGTAAGTTGAACTATAAATTCATTTGAAATGGCTATGGAAAGGCTTAGTTTCTCACCTGAAATGTTGTTTAGTTAGTGTAGTCTTTGTCTCTTTCAGTTTTAGAGATGTGCATATTTTGGAATCTGCTTCCCGTACAGTTACGGTAGTATTTTCTGCTATGAAAATAGTTTCCGCTTTAGCTTAAAAGCAGTTGTGTGGAAAGAATGAGAAATCAAGATATTTGAATTGTTAATACATAGTTGGTAGAATTGCTAAGCATCTCTGCATGGCTTTGAAAGTAGAGAAAATGGGCAAATACAAGATGTACATAGCATAAAGAAGGATCACATTGTGGAAGCATATTCACACAGAGATAGTGGTGTTAATTTAACATCTCTCCATAGATTCATGTTAATGCCAGTGGCACTTTAAGCAGCTATTGAGGGCTAAGCATCTGCTAAAATATTTTGCCGTAGTATGACCTAAAGCCAAATCCGCAAAGGAGATGGCATGTGGCAAAACTGTGTTGTCATTCCTAACTAGTAAGGTACATGTTGCCAGCAACAGAACCCAGAGTTCTGTGTCACAGGCTTAAGCTCTCCACCCCATGGGAGAAGTGGGCTTGAATTCCTGCAGGGAGAGGGTGGAAATCAGCCTTGTTCCCCATTCTGTCACGTTCAGGGGTGGGGAGCAGGTGGCATTAAATAATCAGCACTTACTCCCCGCTTTAAGAGAAAACGGGCAGCTTTTTTTTGTAAGCAGCCCATCTCATGAGTCCTGTAATCCTCAGGAGCTGACAAGGACTGCATGACGTTTGTAGAGCTGTGAAAGGTTGGGAAAGAAAACAGGGGTACCAAGCAGCTGTGTAACAAAGGTCAGCACCTTTAATGTAAAAGGTAGACATGCAGTGGACAGAACTGTCTCTAGAGCTGGGCAGCAGCTGAGGCTTTGAGTGCCCCAAAGTGTTTGCAAAACGTGTTCACTCAAGCTTAGGTGTAGTAGATATCTGTAACTTTGCATGCATTGCTACATTCTTGGGATTCAAATTATCTCTTCTTACTGAAACAGGCTGTGAAAATCAATCCACAGCAGTCGTCTTCAATCAGTCTAAGAACACACTAACATCACAACCCACAGAACCTGTGATTCTTCCCCCCAGCTGTCCTCATGACGGGGAGCTAACTTCAAAGGTTACGTTTCACCATTGAAATACCAACTGTATTAAACAAGCGGTCAAAATGCAAGCAACCAGTTTGAATTGCTGGAATTGAAGTATAAGCAGCTGGCTTCACTTCTAACTGAGGATCTCATGGTGTTAAAAAAAAAAAAAAAGGCAACAAACCAAAACAAAATTCCAAACTAAATCCATCTGTCTGCTTCTGCTCAATGAAAGTTAAATAGTAAGTGTGTCACTTTGAAGCCCACATGAAAGTTTCACTGTTGAGAGAACGTGCAGCCTGTACAAACACACTTTTACAAAGGCAGATGTCTTCCTGCAGGAGGAAAAAATAAATCTCTCTACAGGTTTCCTCTTCCTCTGTGCCTGTTTTAATTCTTCTGAATCACAAAATATGACGCAAAATCACAACCACATGCACAGATGGATGGTTAATAGGCAGCTCCTGTTGTTGTGAGGAGGCTGCTGTTTGACTTGTGTATTTTCAGCTGAGTCATGAAATATAACCGTGCAGTTGTACATTTCTTTGTCTCAGTGCACCAGGCAAGGAGGTTGCTGTTCAGAGCAGCTATCTCTGGCAGTGAGGAAACACAAAAGCAGGGATTTACAGTGCGGATTTAGAGCACGTAGCAGGGCAGTGCTGAGCTGGTGCATGCTTCTGCAACAATGGGGAGCCATGGCAGGCTTCTGCCTCAGCACGGCTGTCCTCAGCCAGCACCCCTCTCCTACCAGCCACCCAGCAAGCAGTTCACACACATGTAGGAGAAGGCACAGAGAGCAGTATAGATAAGGCAGTATAAGGATTCAAGGCAATCAAGGATTTCTGTGTTCAAGGAAATAGTTTCTCATTAAATGCTGGTGCTTCAAAAATCTCAAGATCAGCAAGTGAATTAGCTCAGTCAATAACGATTACTTATTTTCACTTTTTGCCTTTACTGGACTTGATTTTGATCTGAGAACTTCTCATGAAGAAATGGACCAAACCTTCCCAATAGGCCTCATTCATGCCCTGAAGTATCCCCTGAAGCCCCTCCACCCTCTCATGCAGTTTGTTTGAAATCACCATCTCCAGTAATTGTGTCCTGGAACCTTTGCTTTAAATGAAAATGGCTTCTTGTTGAACCCTAACCCTTATTATTGTCCTCAAAAGGAAAGAGGCTCAGTGGTAGTTCTGCGCCTGTCAAGCTTTGAGTCAAGTTAGACCTACTTGACTCCTTCAGAGGGAAAAACAACCTAAAATAGGTAGGCAGAAATGTACTAGTTAGTGATATATTAATGATATGATAAGGAAGTATGAAAAGCTAGTCTTTACATGTCCAGTGTTTTCCATCTGAGTGGCTTCAAACTCTTCCAGAGTATCTTGGCATTATAGTGCCTTGTTGCCTTTGTTCAATAGATGTAGTGTAACAGACAACTACTTGGAAGAGAGAGGGGGAGGCAGTTGGAGAGTGGGAACGTGTACTGTGAGTGACGTGCCGCTCTTCAAAGCCTCTGTACCATGCAAATGAGGGTCTGCAGCCCCAAAGCTTTAGGAAAGTCAGCAATTGGCTTGTGACTGTTAGGTTTGTGTGCTTTCAGTACTAGGTAGCTGAGATGTGAAGGTGAACGGTTTTATTTTTCTTTGTCAGACTAAATCTACAGTTGGTTCCATTGTGGAAGGTTCTCACCTTCTGTCTAGAAAATAAGTAACAATAGGAAGGGAACTGAAAGCTAAATGTTGGCTAATTTTTATGAAGGCACAAGTGAGGGGGCTCTGGCACAACAATATGCAGTTTCACTGGGAAGGGATTCCAGCTACATTGTAACACTTCCTCTAGCAAAGGTGTCTGGCCAGTGGATTCTCTGTTGTCTGCACAAAACCAGCTTCATGTTGTATATGTCAGCTAAATTTAAAAAGACAAATTTTTAAGGATATCAGTATGATGCAAGTCTAGTTTTTTTCAGTGAAGTGACAAATTGACAACTAAATTTCCATTAGAGTGTAATTCTGCATGGTATTTGGAAAAAAAGAAAATAGTACACAAGCTCTCACTTTTTCATAAATGTGTCAGTGATGTGACTCTTCCTAATTTTTAGTTGTTATTTCTAAGTTAGTTATTATTTCTAATTTAGTTGTTCTTATTCCTAGTTCCAAATTTTTAACATCCACACATTGCAGTTACTCACTTTTAAAACAAAATTCAACAATCAAAGTAAAAAAAATGAGAAAGGGCAGGTATAGGTACACAGGATTAAACTGTCTTGCTTAACAAGGAGGAAATTAGAAGACAGAAGTCTCTGTATTGTATACTGCAAGTGGTATTGCTCACAGTAATTCCCAGTGCAGGTTAGTTGTCTGTAGAGTTTTGGTAAGTTTATGACTTCTAGAGCCAAGTGGTGAATTTATTCTGTTTAATTTTTCTTTATTTCTGGTGACCGACCTTCTGCCATTTTATTCCACCAAACTATGGAGGTGAAAACCTTAAAATAGCTGCATCTGTGGTTAGTTTTATATTTGCATCTGCATTTTGTCTCACTTTCACTGCAAAGAGTGACTCAGTGACTTCCTGGTAGGCAGGGCTGTACTCTGTGCTCTTGCTTTCTCATGTCGGATGGGAAGGGGCTCAGGATGGTTACTTTGTGTATGTGTGCTAATTTTCTTTTATAAACAAACAAAGAATCTGAGGTTTCTGTTACATTCCCAACAAATGTGGCACTGCAGTATAAACTATATGTGCCTCTAATTAACCAGAAAAAATGTGATTATACTGATAGATGTTGTGCTTGCAGCTCCAGCTGCAGTAATATGAGACATGCTCACTAATTCATGCACTGAGAATTCTGTGTCTATTTTGAAACCTCTGACATGTGCCTATTAGAAGATAACCAAGAACTGTACACCGACTCTCTCAAGTATGGTGATGACAGATCGGTTTTTTTAAACCTTGTGGGCACTTTTGGACTGAGACTTGCCTGGTGTGTTGTAAGAATGAAAGGACTGTAAATCATACTTAATCACCACGACTTACCTTAATAACCACTGGAAACCAGTTCCACTGCTGCTTGGATAGTAGCGGAGCGACTTTGTCCTGGTCAGAGTAGCTGGATAGAACCACCTCAAACCATCCTATACTTAAGGTGAGAGTGATATGCTGTATGTTATGCTGGATATCTGTGGTAATCTGCATACTGAAAACCAGATTTGGTCTCTTTTTTGCACAGCTTTGTGGTTTCCCTTTTCTCTTTCAATTTGAATTAATCTGTATTTTCTACATTTAAAACAAGAGTACTGTGGCCTCATTCACAAATGGATAATTGTTGGGAGATGCCCTTATATTCTACGCAGAGTAGGAGAGGCCCTCTGGTAAATGTGATATAGGTGTTGCCTGTGTTCCAGGCGTGGTCTGCATTCCCTTTCTCTGAGCCTACTCAGAGAGAAAGTATGTGAGACACTTCACAGCTGCCATTCTGGGAGACATCAGAGAGGCCTCAGCAACAGTTTGAAAACTTTGCTGCTTCGGCTGAAATCACAGTTTCAAAGCCACGGCACAGATTATGGTCATAATTTTGGTTTTATACTGCATTTTAAAAAAGCCCTGAGGTAGTTGGTCTTGTCATCCAAAAAAATTCACCGTTCTGTCTCTTTTGCAGTGATTTCCCCTCCCCCTCCCTAGGCTGTGCTTTAGGCAGTCACTGGATATGAAAATACATCATGTCTGGAAGAGAGAAAATGTGGGAGAATGGAGTGGTTAGTAAAATTGAAATGGAAAGCATATTTGGTTATTATGTTTTTAGAAAGCTACTTCAGAATATACATGACAGAATATTGTCAACTACTGCTTAAAGGGTATGTATATTAGTTTAACCAATTTGAAATGCCAAAAACCTGGTTTGGCTTCTCTAAGATGTGGCATTAGATCATGGTGGTGAATAACTTTTTTTCTTCTTCTTTTCTTTTTTTTTTCCTTTATTCATTTATTTTTTTTAAAAAACCCTAAGTAAAATTCAGTAAAACATAAAACTCTGGATTCGCTTGGGCACTTCTGTAACTGTTTCTTATTCAATATATTGAAATTGAGTAGAAAGTGAACAACACATGATCAGATGCAATTGTCACATATTACCATTAACAGATCAATGGGGGTGCCCGGGTATTATCTGTTGTTGCCTCTATGCTTTGAGATGGTACCCTTTACGTCAAAATCCCTGTTAGCAGACATTGTATATGTGTACAGAAAGAAAAGAGGGAAAAAACCCAAACCAACACAGAAAAGAACAACATACAATTCCTGATTAGGGTCATACAAAGATGACTAAGATGATCTGACCTTACCTACTCATGCACACAGTGAAAAGTAATATAATATTGTTGTAAACTCATGAAGTTGTAAATTATAATTCTTATTTTATGCATATTACCATTAACTTTTCTGCTGAATAACAAATACTTAAGAATTAGTGGTGGAGAAGTAGACTTGCCATGGAAAAATACTCCAAATCTTTTCAAAAGAGGTATTTTCACAAGGTTTAAGCACGAAATGCAGGTCTGGGCTTCTTAGGTATGTGTGTGGTATGTGACACAGCCCAAATTAGCCTTGATGGTTATAATGGCCACGTAGCTTAGTCAAGTGAATAAGTAAGAGTGAAATTTTATTTCGAAGGTAAACTTATGTAACTGAGCCTTGCCACCTAAATGTTGTATCTTGCTGCTCCTGGGTTGAATCTGGAATCATGTAGCCATGGAGTTAATTTGGTCAACTGGATAACTGAATAGAAAACAACAACTTTTTCTTTGGGTAGCTTCACTGCTTTCTCTCCCCTTTCACCTCTTTCAATTATACAATCACTAGATGCAATGCAGGAAATACTTGGATAGACAGAGGAGAGAAGAAATTCTTCTGGCAGGTATTCAGCTGCATAGGTTTGCTTTGACATGGAATAACACCTTTCAAATTGCTGAACTCGGATGTAAGCTTAAGAGAAGGAATTAAATTATTTTGGAAGAGCCTTTCTTTTTCCTTTCATAGTCTCTATATTATAGCTTGTTTTACCCACACCAGTTCCTGTCTGCTTCATAGGAATGTCATTATTCTGAACTGTTGCTAGTGGATGCTGTTTCTCAAGAATATCCCAGAAGGAAAGGGGAAAGCAAGTGAGCAAGAGTTTCTGCTTCCTTAGTTCTTATGGGTGTGTGAAAGTTGCTGGGTAACATGACTCACTGCACAGCTTTGTGAAGTAAATGGGACAGCGTTAGCTTGCAAAGCAAGTATAAACTATTTCCCATAAATAGCGATACTGCGCTTTGTCTCTAATGACTCTACAGAGCTAAATTTAGAGAAGGAGCTAAGATTTACTTTCTAAAAAGCAGCATTTCTTTACAACTGCCATGTCATTCTCGCATACACGTGCATCCCCAGCTTAGATGGTGGGGGGACCCCATTCAGATGGGGAGGTAGTGGTGGAGCCATTGCTTGTGTGTGCTTCTACATGTTTTTTTAATACAGTACCTGCATGTAGTGTATACACACAATTAGGTTTTCTATGGTGAATGACAGCGTAAGTGTATAAAACACCTGGGAGATTATTTAATATCCTCTGTGCTGAATTGAAAACAGCAGATAATTAACAACTCAGCATGGGTTTTATACTTGAGGTTTCCTTAGGAATTGCAGGGACTGTGATATGGAGACTGCCTGGTAACTAAGGTAGACCTTCCTCTAAGCCTTCCTGCTTTGCTCAAAGGGATCCTTGGTTGCTATTCACAGTTTCAGCAGCACATACTGTCTCCCACCAAGAGTAGAAAAGTTCCTGTGTCAGGCAGCAGAGGACAGTAACACGACTTGCTCATACAAACCAGTTTGCCATCTTTTTCTAAGTTGTCTTTTTTTATTATTTTTTTATGTGTTTTACTTTTATTCCGGCCTGTGGGACAGCCACATCTCTTAGTCTGTGTTCCCCTCATCTCTCTTCCCCTCCATATCCTCTGTCATTGTGGTGTCCTGACAGGATGGCATGTCAGCCTTGGCTCCCTCTCATTGTGAGATTTGGCCAGCAGAAAGCTGACTCAACACCTGTGCCCAGTATAAATGGGCCGAAGTCTGTACAAGTGTGCTACAAGCTTTTAACCCCTGAAATGCCATCCCTTTGTGGATTGCTTTGCAGGACCACAGCTGCTGTTTCTCACAAGTATTGTTACCAGTGGGACTGTAAGGAGTAGCAGGGTGCATGGACTGACCTCCCCCTTTAGTTGATAGTTCCTGTTGCGGTATCGCTGCCTGTGGGAAAGTCATCTGCATTGTTTTTTAGCATTCTTCTGGTGGTTGTTTAGAAAATGCTGGAGAAACCAAACATGTTTTCCAGAATTTCATTTTGATAAGAAACTAGTACTGATTGAATGCTTTCTAACATCGTGCCAGGAATCTTCTCAGTTCCTAACAGCTCTAGCATAACCTGCCCTATGCTGTGGCAGGAGGAGTTTGTGGTACAAAATTTCTTCTCCCACCTTTCATTGTTAGCCTGACTCTTCCTTGGTTACAGTTTAGGACTGACAATTCCATTGCCTTCCACACCTCTCTGTTAGTTACATTAGGCTAGCTTCTTGGTTTTCAATAAAATGCACTTATTCATCTAGTGTGGAAGATGGAATTTAGATAGCGAGATGCATGATTAGTGGTTGAAATATTTGTGAATTCCCATTCAGATGTGACTACTGGAACTAAAAAGGTTGACTATCAGCTTATACAAGCGCATTAAAGTCCTGGGGAGACTTCCTTACAAAGCTAAACAATATGAGCTAGAATTACAGTATAAGAAATGCATTCATGAGTGCACAGGTCTTCTAAATAATGTAAATCTGTGGAAATTAAGGTTTGAAGAGACTTTTGGATATCTGTACATAAGGAAGTATTAATACTTGAACCATTTCCAACAGGTACTGGGTGCTTGTAGGAAGTTGGGTAATGTTGGGGTTCCACCAGTTGCCCTCAGTCTGTTCCAGTGTTTTTTGTCTCTAGGTATCATCTTGAAGCATGGTGTCTAAGATGGACAAAGCATACCAATAGAGGCTTTAATGAGTGCTAAGTAGAGTGTAAGGTTTATTTTACGTATCTTACAGCACTTCTGTTTATATATCTTGGTGTGTTTGCTTTTTTCACAAGAGTATAGCAGTGTTGACTCATGTTCAGTTTGTGATCTGTTCTAACCCCATGTCCTTTTCTACAGGACTGCTGGCTAGCTGCTACTTCTGTATGCAGTGAACTGTTCCTTTAAAAGTACAAATATTAACCTTGATTTATTTCCCAATTATTTTAGACCATTTCTCTAACTTGCCCACATTACATAGTGATATTAGCAATTACTTTGTGCATGTGTCATGTTCAGATGGTCTCCTGCACATCCGTTTTGTTCAACATTTGCTGAGCTTACTTAAGCAAGTTGCCTGTAAGGAGCATCAAGTCTTCCCTTAAGTTAAATGATATCCATGTTTCCCCATCCGTGAGCCTGTTAAACCTGTCACAGTAGGAAAGATTAGTTTGATGCAATCTGCTCCTAACAAGTCTGGGGCTGTTACATATCAACCTATTATCTTCTAAAAATAGTTAATTTGTTCCAATATATTTTTCCAGGAATTGAAATTAGACCAACTGTTCCATAACTGCCCATCTCATCAGCTCATGCTCTTTCTTCCCATTTTTTTTTTTTTTTTTTTTTTTTCTTTTTTCCACGCACTCCCCTCACCTCTCTCCCCAATTTAGGGAGGCTTTATTTATTTTTTTTTTCCCTCCCAGTGTTCTGGAACCTCCCCTTCCCATAGTTTTCAAAGATAATCAGTGGTGGCTCCGAGATAGCTTCATCTGCCCCAATACTTCAGAGACCGTATAGGAGTCAGCTAACTAAAAAAAAAGGCAGCATTTTAAGTAAATGGCCCCTCCTGTTCTCCCTCTCCCCCAGTCAAGTTCTTTGTCCTTCACTGTGTTTGGGGTTTTTTTACTTATTGTTAAATACTGAGCACTTCTTCATCTGTTGCCTTACTGCTTTTAGCAAGCTATTCTCACTGTTCAGTGCCAATTTCAAATAATTGGTTTCTATTTCTACCTTAACTTCGCTACCAACAATCTTGAATCTTCTTATGCCTTTGTGCCTAGAGTTGTGATTCTTCCTTTAAAGGATTTTCTGTCTTGTGGAATTCTGGAGACTAAGCCAAACTGCCTTTCAGTAACTTGGTATAGATTGAACAGATAACATAGGAGTACTTTTCCAGATCTAGATTTATGCCTATAGTTCTTCTCGGAAATCTTTCTAAACTTTAATCATCTCAAATCTAAATTAATTGAATAAATGTCAAGCATATGCTATATACACTAAATCTGAGCAAGGCTTCTAAATTACTTGACTTGCACCACTTCTGGTTACTGCAGTTACCACATAGTGAGAATGATGTACGTGTGATTGCAGTGGAAACTGATCCTATGGCCTGAGTGATGCCAAGACTCAAAACTACAGCAATGTTGAGACAGGAGATAGAATAACGAATGGCACTTCAGCTGAAAAGCTGGATGTGTCTGCACCATCCTTACTAGCCCGTCTCAGGTACTGCCCTTCTTCCTTCTTTGGCCTATCCATTCACTGTCTCAAATTTGCTGCATGCTTTTGCAGTCTGCACCAATATCAGCTTTATGTTTTTCTCCTTTGCAGCTATAAACTGCATCTTGGGTTTCCTTGACTCATATAAACCCCCTCCTAGGAATCGACCTATAGACTTTGTCTCCCTTCTTGAAAACCTGGGTCAGTCGGAGAGGCAGAGAAAGGGGGCAATGCAAAAAGTCTACAAGATGACAACAGGGAATAGCAGGTTTTCTTTTCACGAACTTCCAGCTTGCTAAGTGCACAGGCCAGCCCCAAACCTACTACACTAAGAGGCAACAAAATTAACCTTATGAGTGGACATTTAGCAAAGGTTATCAGAGCAGAGCTCAATTCCTGTGAGGACTCAGAGGAGAACTCTAAAATGCATGGTCAGTGGAGTTGAGGTCCCACAAAAAGGTTTGATCACAGGCTTATCAGCACAATAGGATGAATGTGTTGCTTTTGGCAAAATAATTTTTAGCAGAAGAGACCAGAGCTTTAAAATAGAATTTTGGAAGCTCATGATAAATTGAGAACAAGAGCTAAACCGCCCATGCTCAGTGATATCTGTTTAGTAACTGACACTTTATTTATACACAATGTACTATTTCATATATATATATATATATATATATATACACACGCACACATATATGTATGTATAATTTTATGCTCCCATTTAGGGTATTCTTTGAACTCCTAGAAGGGCTTACCATTCATGCAGGGTGTCCAAAAGGTGGTGGGATATAGTAAAAATGTGATTCCATTTGGGGAAGAGGAGCAAATGCTGTGACCTGTTTGCTGTTAGAAAACACTAATGTAAAGCCACAGAACAGTTTAACAAATTATATTGTTTCTCCATAATGGTGGTTACTTCATCAACCCTTCACATTTATTCTGCATTGGTGTCTAGTAACGCTGCTTTTTGCCTGGAGCCAGGTCATCAGCTGGTGTAAATTAGCCTAGCGCTAATGAGGTATATGAAGCTTTGTCAGGTGAACTTTTTGGTTGAACTAAAGGAGGAATTACTTCTTGGATCTGGAGTCCTATAGATGTCTGCATGTATCTTCCCATTCACTCTTCATTTCCAGAACACTTACTGAAGCAGCCACCAGTGAGGTTCTTTTTTCGTGCTGAAAACACTTGCTCTAAATCAGGTATTTTCATTTTCTAGCTCAGTAATGCAGACCTCCACAGAGGGTTAGAGAATAGAACAGAGGTTTAAATACAGCTGTTAGTTCTGGTCACATCTGCAGTATACCCACTTTGCCTGACACTAAACCTTCAGTGTCACCGTCCAGCTGGCACTAAACATTCAATATTAGGATCAACTGGTAGTGAGTATTCAACATAAATTAGCCTTCTCATGCTGTGGATAAATGTGGTTTGAAAAGATTGTCCAGAGGACTTTTTTTCTAAAACAGACAGTCATTCACCTGCTGTAACTGAAATGGTAATACTTCCCACAGGGAACTTTGGTTTAGGGGGAACAGTGCCTTTTTAAGGGACTCAAGTTATTCAGAAGCCCCTGAAATTGTAGCTGCTTCTTCATCCCAATAGGACTCTTTAATAGTTTTGAAGGCCACTTATACCTTTTACTGTAAGACCTTAATTTCTGAATCTATAAGTAAGCTCAGCTGTGAGATCAGACAAATTTGTTGAGGGCTTATTCAGGCCAGGCCTTAAAGACTTCCAAGGATGAAAGAGTTTGTTCTGTGCTGTCTCCCAAGACCATAACTTAGAGTGTATTTACTGTTGTCTCTTTCTTTTACCAAGTGATTTAATTTACATTAAAATATCAGCTAATAGTACAGAGCTAAATAACTTTAAAAAGTAGCTTTTTTCCGAGTAGTTTAGATTACCTCACCCAGTTCAGTTAAACCATTTTTTTTTTTTTGAGGAGGGGCTTCTGTGTAATCTTTTCATACATGAATGACACCTTTATATTATTAGTTGTTCTTTTTATTTATTAAACAGATGATTATAAAATCTGGTAGTAAGCGTTAGGATCATGGAGGGAAAAATTTCACAAACAGATATAGGTGCTTTTTATTTCTATTAAGAATCAATGCATTGATGAACACTTATAGATGGAAGTAAAGCTGTGTGTGTTCATGCTATAGTTTATGTTGAACATATGGACTAATTCCATAAAATCATAATTGTAACATAGGGATTAGAAAGCATTTCACAGTAACTATGGGGTTAATGCTGTGTACCAGAATCTCGTTTTCCTAATGACCAATTGCTATTGGTAATTTTGGAGTGCTTTCCCATCACACTTTCTGAAAGTGCCCTCAAGAAATCTTGGTGCCTCTTTTGTATATAGTGAGCTTGATAAATACAGTTTACCAGATCTGTGTTTAAAGTTCTGTGCTTGTTAACTCTTTTTGCTTACACTCCTGAATGACCTTGTTCTTTGCAGATAAAATAGTTTTATAAGCACTAGTTACCTCCATCTTTGCACAGGAGTCCAACCAAAAAAAACCAAAGCCACTTTCACATATATGTGGAAGAGAGTTAAAAATTGTTCAGAGGTGGTCAGTGAGCACATCTTTTATTCTCTAGAATGATTTCACTGGCTGTGACTGTGTGCTAAGCTTATAGCACATTCTTTATGTGCTGGAGCCACATGCTAAAATGAAAGTGATGCCACAGTAGCTTCTGTGATCTCAAAATCCAGTTAACATTTATTTTCAAAGTTAGACTATTTGGCTTAGGTATACTGACAGCATAGCTTTCATTTTAATACCATTAGATCTGAGATTCAAAACCTTTTTTTAAATAATGGCTATTCTATAGGTTCCTGCATCAGATACGCTTTAGTGAACCTCTCTGTGTTCTTACACTGAAGGCATATGTGGACATAGCATATGCTCACCAGTGGTTGAGGGAGAATGAGTAATTTTCCCCCACAAAGTCTTCCTGTTTCTGAAGTCAGTCTGGATTTAATAAGCACTGTTCCAAAGCCTGAAAGACCTTGACTTCTTGAAACCTCTTATTTCTGTTTCTTCCTTAATGTTTCACACCAAAGAGATTAGCTTTGCCAAATGAACAAAATCAGAAATTTTTAACAGGCTTTTTGCATACAGGATGTAGTCTGGTGTGTGCCTGTCTGTGTTAGCTGAGAGGATTCTTCAGAATGCATTTCCACTGAATTATGTGAGGCTACTGATATATCTGAAGCTCCCCAGCTGTATAAATATTTGTGAGGTTGATAATAGGAATGTTCCACTAATAGAAAAGACAATGAGAGAGATACTAGTTGTTGAGAGAATGAAAGCATGTATTAGACAGATTAAAGAGGAAATAATAACATTCTTTTGAAAACTTAGAGAAACGAAGGTGGGGAAAAAACCAACTGTTGTAAACTTGAACTAGGACCGTGATTAAAGTTCATCCAACAAATTCAGCTTTCGTAGCTTTCAGCTATGTACCTACCACAGAAATTTCCATCTTCAGAAATACGCAGTTCTAAATGCCTTTATTTATGAAATAGTCTTCTAAAAAAAAAAAAAAGTCCCTTCAAAAAAGAAATATGCAGTTTAGTATGGGTCATGTAAGAAATCAGTAACATTTCCTTTCTCCTCTCTGCTGAGGCACAAGTCATTGCGACTACATTTGGAAGGTGTTAACCTACCTTTTTGTAAGAATAGTTACTTTGACAGATCAGTCCATTAAAAGTACCCCCTACTGCAACACACATCTTAGAAGCTAACTTCAAACCATCCTGTGTTTACAAATGGCCTATGCTTTATAGGAGACCAAAAAACTGCTGCTTAGCTTTCTTAACAGATTTTACCTTTGGTCCTCAACCTGAGCCACTAAATCACTTTATGATAATGAATTTCCACTTTCAGAAATTGATCCACCTCCATTTTCCTGTCCTTCTGTAACTGTCTCCACATGCAATGTCCTTACTGATAACTGTCCCTAAATGTTAGTTTTCAGGAAAGCTGAACCATCTCTAGCTTCCCATCACCATTAATCTTTGCCTTAAAAAACGTGAGGGGAAGAGAAAGAACTTGATGACTTTATTCCTTTCTTAAAAACTAGTGGAACTGTTTGATGGTATCTGAAGCTGTTTGCAGGTTTTACTCTGAAAATGGTGTTTCATGTAGAAGGTGAATTCTAAACTCAGCATCTTCTCTTAAGTGACAGCTCTCAAAAGCCTCTTCTCCCCCCCCCCAAATGCACCCTTTTTTTAATGATTTTATTTTGCATGTGGAAAAGTACCAGATATTGTGGAAACACTCAGTTCCATACCAATCCATGGAATACTAAGTTTACAGCTCTTTGCTGTAGTGAATTTGATGATGGGTGTATCTCAGCTAGAGAAACTTGGAGTCAAGTGGAAGCTTAGATGCATTAAGTGAGGCTTTTTTACTTTGTTGTTGTTCCTTTGTTTTTGACCAAGAAGCTCTTTCCATGCTTTACAACTGCAATCTGAAGAGCATACAGACAAACAAATGGGATTATAGTTGTGTATACGCAACTAACACAGGCATATGATGTACCTGAAGAAGAAAACAGAGCATGTAGCTTTGTTCCCTTTGCAGATCATTTTAAAAGAATACACACGGATAATTGTTCAAGTTTCATTTCATGTGAATAGGTATGAGAGATGTTGAGTATTTGATGGATTTCCTTACAGCAGTTAGGAGTGAGTAAACCAGAAAGCAATCCACTGGAATCACGAGGGCTTTTATTTCTGATGTGGTGAGCTGTTCCTGTGACTGCTCATTGCCACGATTTCAGAACTTGGCTAGGGCTGCCAGTTTTCTCATGTGAAAATACGGTATGGGGTCACTTCTTACCGATTGGGTTTCTTACATGGAGTCCCCTATGCTAAATGCTCAAGTGATTATCTTCAATACATTTGTACTTCAGATGCATCTTTACTTAAGGTGTACCCGCCTTCATTTTTATTTTTGTGCCAAAGTCGTCTGTGCCAAGTCAACTTTTGTTCTCTAACGGTATCAAAGAAAAACCTTGTGCCCCTCTTCCCCACCCCCTTGTCGAACGATTGTTTCTTATTCCGGCATAGTAAGTTTCC